>NW_009211320.1:19867-29108 GCF_000690835.1 Fulmarus glacialis | reverse complement strand
AGGCATTATACAAATGAGATTTAAACGTCTCGCTGAAGCGCAGAGCCCCTGCAAGCAGGAGGTTCAATTATAGAGCTGTTACTGGCCAAGGCACTAATGCCATCTGAAAGGATTATAATACTTCAAACAGGGTAGGGCTCATCCCTCCTCATCCCCCGGTGCCAGCGCATGCACTAAGAGGGACAGCAGCCCCAGAGGAGAAAGAAGCAGGGCAGCATCACGCTGCCTCTGTCCTCTTCCCTGTCTCCCCAAAGAGCCCAGATGGAGCATCGAGGTACAAGATCCTTCAGTCGAGCTTTGGTGTAGTTTTCCCGATGCCAGAGCCCAGCGGCTTGCCTTAGCCCCACGCACGCAGTGCATGCGCATCCCAATGGCCTCATCTCCAGGGTACACGGGGGAGACAGACAGAGCACCACGGCCACCCTCTTCGCCCTGTCCGAAGAGCGCGTGGCGGTGCCAAAATCAGGTGGGTCTCTGGAGAACAGGCTTCATATCCATCCTGCAGCACGTCCTCCGGTGCTACGGGTACTGCTCAGCAGCAAACCGGCACAGACCCTGGAAGGGTCACACCCCACACCTCCTTTCTCTTATCCCCCTTCCCCAAACTGCACAGCCCCCAAGCCGATCAAGCACTTAAATACAAACTTAAGCAACTCCAGGCATTTGGAGGAGCCCATAGAAATCCCTGTTTAAACGCTTGAAGTTAAGTACTTGCTTAAGTGCTTCATTGGCTCAGTGCCGCCTTCTCCAGCTTTGGGCTGACACCAACCACGCATCAGAAACGGAGGTAGCTCTTGGCCCCGGCTATCATCTGCCCTTAATTAGTCTTCTGCCCTGTGGGGATTTGAGCTCCAGTTCTTTTATTTGAGGGCCGTGAAGCTCTTCTTCCTCTCACACTGGTACCTGAGCACAACACCCAGGTGCACCTTGGTGGCAACTCCTCCGGGACCCCGCAGGGATGCACAGCAGACCCGTGTCTGCCAGGATCCCATCCTGCCCCAAGGAGGACCAGCATCTCCCAGTGCTTGGAGGTGATTTATTGCTTCTCAAGGGACACTTGCAGATCTGAGTCTGCTCTGATCCCACTTGCTAGGGGCAGAAAGAACAAAAAAAAAATAATAATCGAGTAAAATATTAATACGGATACCTAATTAAAGCAAAGCACTTCTCCAGTAAAGCCTGTCCTGCAGCTGGGGTCCCTGGAGAAGCTCTGAGCACTCACCATTAAACTTCTTGCTGCCAATGACCTTTCCCCACTTGCGCATATCCACAGGCACACTGCTCCACCTTCAAAGGATGGAGCATTGCCTCCTCCTCTGCTAGCTCGGGAGGGAACACGAGTCCCTGAGGACCTTCCAGCAAGTGTCCCACTTTCTCACTTGGCCGTGAGGCCAAGGCCATGCTATCAGCACCCTTGCTGCCCTCCCTGCCCACTGCCCAGTGTCCTTTACCTGCCTCTCTCCAACCCACCCTCTAATACCCCCTCCTGCTTGGGCAGTGTCTGGATCTCTCCTGTGCTGCACACACATGTTTATGCAATTGAAACACCTACTGCCTCAAGCAACAGGACTGACAAAGGCTGGAAAGTGGCCATGGAAGAAGACTTGACCTTCAGGAACTGGAAGAAGACTTGACCTTCAGGAACTACGGCTGCAACCACTGCCTGGATGGAAACATCCCCATTCAGGCTCTGGAGGAGGCTCTCCAGTGTCTTCCTCTGAATGTTCCCATGCTCAATTAGCATCAGCACAGGCTGTTGGCCGCCGATTCAGTGCAAGGAGCTGTCCCAGGGCTAGGACAGCTGGACTTCATTAAGTCGATCACAGCTAGAACCAGCTCTTTGTGCATCTTCTTGTCTGTATCTGCGGTAAACGACATACAGGGTCCAAAACATCCTCCAGAGGTTTATATCTGCTAAAGTCTCCAGCCAAACACAACAGCATGAAAAGCCACTGGAGAATTAATGATGCTTTTTCCAGTAAGGGCACCAAAGCTTTAATTTTAAAACAGATGGCCAGGGCAGCCACCAAAATGGGGAATTTATCTGCAAATTAGGGGCAGGGGACTCCAAGTTGCAAGGAGGGAAAGATGACGGATTCATTGCTTTGATGAAAGGCCAAATTTTGTTTCCAGGGCTTCCCTTAGGAGAAAGCAAGCCAGCTCAGAGTTCACACCATGCTTATCAGCAAGCACTCGCCACGCCGGCAGTCGTGCCAGGTTAAACTATACCCCCACCACCCGCAGGCAGCCTGGGCCTGAGCTTCACACGTGGATGATGCTCCTATCCGCTGGCTGTAGCATCAGGCCACCGTCCTGCCTCCACGGGGGAGAGGCAATGCACGCTGCCGGCCCCAGCATGATGCCCCGGCATCGCATGCCCCAGCCAGATCCCAAGGAATCCCCATGGTGACCTCCATCATCTCCAACATGCCGAGGAACCTCCTGCCTCCCTGTGATGATGGACAGGAGTGCAGGATCCAGGCCACTGACCTCTAGAAACAACATTTAGCTACAAAATTCCCTGTGTTCCCGCTTGGAAAGATGCTTTTCCTTCTTGGACCCCCAAAATCAGGTGCGTACACACGGCCGTACAGAAGCGCTTTGCTATGTAAAGAACACAGACTTTAATTCTTTAAAATAATAGATTAGCTCATAGGATAGCCTGACATATGAAGACAAATCCTGTATAATTAAAAAGGAAAGGAAGCCGATTATATCCTCCTGGAGAATATTGCTGCCTGCTTCTGTTTTATTTATACGTTACACTGTATAATGAGCTGAATATTTAAGAGGTCAGCACAAACCAAGATGCTGACTGGAGAAAAGAGAAGACCTAGCTCTGTCTGTGCCGGGAGCCAAGCAGGAGGATGGAGAGGATTTTTGGTCACCTCCTCCTCCCCCTGCCCACAGCTCCCCTGAGATGCGGCAGGACTGTTCAGATCAACTGCTTGTGCTCAGGCTGCATCGGTCTGCCCAAGCCTCCATCAAAAAAGGTTGGGGCTCCCCCACAACCCCCCGAGAAAGGATGAGGAGGTCAGCCCGAGCCCGTTGGCACGTGCAAACTCTTCTAATGGGTCTGTAAACAGTAATTTTGGACAGCAAACAAGACCAAATAGGTTTTAGGTTTTAAGAGTCTAGAGGAGAGTCTAAATTTCTGGGGAATGTGCTCTAAGGATTTTTTTTTTTTTTTTTTTTTTTTTTAAGATTTCAGGTTTAAAAAAACAGAAAAGGTGGAAAAACCACTGGTCCGGCAGCAGCTCTGCTCTGTGGTGAGCCCCCCGGGTTGATGGCAATAGTCCCCCACCGGTGCCCCCACTGCTGCTCCCACCAGCGGTGGGACACCCACAGCTGCCCTGGGCACTCTCCATCCCTCGCTGATGCCAGCCCCCCGAGCGCCTTTGCCCCCTGCCAGAGGGGGTCCCCTCGGCACCCCACTTTGGGCTCGCCGGGGCGTCGGGAGATGGCAGAGAGCATCTTTATGGCCGTCGTGCCACATTAACCGGAGCACCATGGGCAGCCCCTCTACAGCCCGTGGCCACCGCTCAGTGCCACCGTCCATCCGCTGACAGCACAGCGTGGGCGAGCCCGGGAGCTGCTCCCCTGAAGGTCGGTGGCAATTACATGGGGCGCTAATTGGGAAAGAAAGGAAGGCAGCATCCCGTGTGTCCCCCACGCCAGCCAGGTTCAGCTCATTCCCAGGATCATCAGAGGTCAAACGCATTTGAGAAGAGCCCAGACCCACAGCGGGTAAATAGAGTGGCAAAAGGGAGCTCCTGCATGGACAGACAGTGTTTTGTTTTCCTTCTGTGCCTTTTCAGGACAGACATGAGCTGCTTCCCAGCCATGAAGGTCAAACCGGTTTTGCAGGAGCAGCAGATGATTTAGTACTTAGGCGCCCATAGCTGCACTCGGTCTCCAGCTGAGCTTTGCTCATCCTTCTGCTTGAAAGCCAAAGCTCCTACCAAACCAGCTTGAGCACCTCAGAGGTCAAAGAAGGTCTCCCCCTTCCCTACGGAGCTGCGGGTCCCACGTGCCGGAGGACAGCCCGGGATGGGGCGCATCGGGGAGGTAAGGGAGGGGGAAAGGGGAGCAGGGAGGGAAGGGTAAAAGAGCCAGCAGCCGGAGTCCTGCTCTGAACCCAGCCCTTTAAAAAGCAGGCGGCTAATCCAAACCGCACCTCCCGAGCAAGGAAGGGATCGTGCTGTTAATACACTCGGCATCCTTGACCCAACGCAGCCTTTTCGCAGCAGCAAAGCCAGGGGTAATCCATCTGGTAATTGCTTCCATGGGGATTTTTACACAGCTTTAGAAATTAATGCTACTATCCTTCCCTGAGCAGCCGCCCTTCCAAACCGAGCAGCAACGAGGGGCGATGGATAACAGCAGCGTATTCACGTGAAGGGAAAAGTGCCTCTAAAGGAGGGAAGGCTCAGCCTTTATTTTACCTTGGTTTATTCTAGCAGGAGGGGAAAAACCCAGAGATTAGAAAAATAGATATTCAAGCAAAATAAAATAATTGCAAATACAGAAGGCAGTTATATGTATAGCTTTAGTTGTCTTCAGGAAGCCACCAGCTTGCCTTTCCCCCTCCCTCTGTCAGCTAACTGCTTTTGAGGAGCAGAGCTTTACCAAGTGGGCACCAAGGCACACCTGCTCCAAGGAAGGACAAGAAATGCCATCAGCCAAAACTCCACACTTCTGCACTCGATTTCCAGCTCTGGAAAAGCCCCACACTCCCCCCTGAGCCGTGCCTCGGTTTCCCTGCTCCTATAATTAACACAAGGCTCCCACTTGGTGGGAGGCTCCCCAGAGAGCATCACCGAGCAGCTCCAGCACAAGGGCTTTTTTTCTCTTCCCATCTCTCACTCTTTGCAGAGTGGGAAGAGCAGAGGAAAACCATTGCTGCTGACCAACCAAAATTCCCCAAGCCCTCTCGGAGAGCTTTCCTGGCAGATGCACACCATGCAGCGATGTGCTGCGGGCCAGCCCAACCCAAACCATGCTAAGCAGCTACCCTGGTACTGGCAGAGAAAATCTCGGTCAAAGCAGGACCTCTCCAGCACATTTAAAAGCACCAACAGAAAATATGCAGGCTGCCCTACCCCGCATCGAGAGGATGGAGGAGGCAGGGGAGGGTTTTCTGCAGCTGGCAGGGGCTGTGAGGTACCGACCCATGGGGCATCCTGCAAATCCTCAGTGCTCAGCCGGAGCGCGGGACGTGCCGGTGCCTGCCTGTCAGACGCCATCCCACCAACAAAAAGCGCCAGGGCTTCAATGTGACCCACCTCCTCATGTCACGCACACACACACATTTTGCAGAGAGGCAGGCATTTCTGTAACCCAGAGCTGGTCCTCAACACACATGTGGAGGGAGATGAAGCTCAGGTCATGGCGACGATGCTCCAGGGCGCATGTACTACCCAGCTGCCAGCCCATTCTCCCGCCAAGTCTCCTCAAGGAGAAATTAGATATAAAACATTTGTGACGGCAAGAACTGATCTAAACCTTTGATCCTTAGGTACCTGCTGCTGGAGTGTCTGCGAGATCCCGGGCCTGGGAGCAACATGACTGACAGCACCAGAGATACAGCAGCATAATTTAGAGCGTATGTGTCAGCCCAACCTTCTCCTATCTCGGCTCAGTTATAGGAATAAAAAAACCCCAACCCCGGCTAGTGAGAAATGCACCGTAGCAAGGTATGGTGAGTTAGAAAATAAATAAGCCTGTTGAGGAAGGACTGCGGGTCCCTGCGGCCGCGAGCACAGGCGCTGCGGGAGCCTCAGGAAAGCGCTGCGCCTTGGGGTGATGCGGGCTTAGCTGGGGACGGGGAGACCAGAGGCAGGGCACGGCTGGTGTGACCTGGCCAGGCAGATCACAGGCAGATCTCCAGGGTCTGGCTGGCTTTCAGCAGCACAGCGCTGCTGCTGCTCGCACGAGCAAACCCTGAGCAGAGCTGCGGCCAGGCGTGGGAGCAGGGGCATGGGACACGCCAGGTCCACGCAGCAGGGACAGCTCGAGGACAACACAGAGTTGGCACCACGGGCCAAAGCTCGTATCGAGGCCTGAGCAATATTTTAGGGTAAATTTGCCCCAAAAATCATCCCCACAGGGAGAGAAGAGACGGCGCCGGGAAAAAATGACAGCTTCTTCTGGAGCAAAGACCCCCTTCTGCCACTGCAAAAGCCACCTGCTTCCCTTGAGGGACAGGCTTAAGCAGCATTATCCTTCCCAAAAAGAGAAGCGGGCAAACAAGCATGGAGACGCACGCCCCACCGCCCCCTCCTGCTCTGCTCATGCGAAGGCACAAGCACAGCTCACCACATTGCTAGGAAGATCAGAGATGCAAAAGGCAAACAGAAGGAGGGTGGAAAAAAAAACCCACCACAAAAAAACAACCAAAACCGTAATTGGGCTTGTAGCAAACGACATCTGTAATCTGGAGGACAGCTGTGTTACCACCAAGGGCCCATCGCTGGAGCTCTCGCACCCAGGAGGATGCTGGTTCAAAAAGCACTGCTATGTCACAGCCCGGAGACACAGGACAACCTTCCCTTCCCCCTTTCCCTAACACATTGGCAACATCTGATCGATACTTCTGCACATCTCTGGAAGCCAAAAAAAAAACCCAAACCAAACCCACCCACTCAAAATAAAAATAAAAAACAAACCCACTGCTAAGTCACCTGATGCAGCAACCTCAAAACACCTCCCGAGAGCATGGAGATTGGATGGAAACCAGCAATCAGGCACCAAGCTTTGGCGTTATTATCAGAAAAAAAATAAAATCTGCGTTTGGCACTGATTCTCTCTCACACATAAACACACGTTCCACCGCAATAAGGAAAAGAAGGATTTTTGGAGTCGTCAGTCATGAAAACGTAGCATGGAAGTCTTGATGGGCAGCTCCTGCTTGGGCATGCACCAGCCCCCTTGGCTGACGCGGGAGGACGTCTCCTCCGCTGCGGCGAGGCAGTACGGCTAACGGCTCCCGGCACACTCCTGCCCAGCTCCACCACAACTCCGCACACTGTGGCTAACCCACGCCCGGAGGCAGCGAGCCTTGCCGTGTACCTCAAGGCATCAAACCCCAAAACCTCATCCTCTTCAATGCAGCCAGCAAAGCGCTCTTGTAGGTAGCATTTTGTATTAGGGCACGATGTGAGGAGGCACCATGCATGTGGGCAAGCAGAGCGAGCGTGATACATGCCAGCGGCAGGGCTCAAATCAAGGCAGAAATAAGCCCCCCCAAATCTGTTGGCTCTTGATGCTTTGGCAGCATTGGGCTTGGAGGGGGGTGGTAGCTGCAGGAATGGTACAGCTTCTCGCAGCACAGCTGGGTGGCAAGTCAACACACGCTCCATTCGTTGGCCATAGCAGCACGGAGGTGTCACCACCAAAGGCTTGCCCGCATGTCTACCAGAAACAAGTTGATAGGCAACACCTCTAGGACCTCCAAACTCAAAGAGTCAAGCACCAAAACAGGCTCATGCTCCCTTCAACAAAGAGCATCCCGGGTGAACACGTTACTCCACCAGCAGCTATGCAATATCTACGGAAGGCGAAGGCCCCTGCTCTCAGAAAGCCGCAGTGGGAAGAGGGGATGCGCCCCACACGACGCAAGGAGCGGAGAGCAGAGGCTGGACCCACTTTTAGGCAGCCCCACCGCCCAGCTGGACCACGGCCCATCCCGCACGCCTTGGATGCCCCTTGCTCCAGCAGCGACACGCTCCCCTTGCCGGCAGCGCTGCATTAAGGATTAGGTGGGATCAGACGTGGGATAATACAAATGAGGTTGCGTTTGCTGCTGACAGTCGCTGCAAAGAAATGAGGAGCCAGTCTTCCCAGCGAGAGGGAAATGAGAGGGCAGAAACTTTTCTGCCCACGGGTTTGGATATACCACTACAGCGCCCGATGGCCCACAGCTCCAGGGGGAAGGGACTCTCCTTGCAGAGGAGCCATGTCTCCAGCCAGGCTTCCCGGTGGAAACCAGGGGAGGTGGGGAGTGGACGCAGCAGGGAGGCTCTCCACGGCTGGAGGGAAGTCTCTCGCACCACCCCTGCACGGGTCTGCGTAACTGGAGATGAAACAAAAGCCTTTTGTGGCCTGGATGGTCCTGAAAGCACGCAGAGTTGAGCCCCAAATTGGTGATGCTGTTTCCCTTAATGCTGGGCATCCACTGGCTCATTTCTCCACCCCGACATCCTCCTACATCCCTCAGCAGCTCTCTCCTCCCAGCCACAGGCATGCTTCTACCTCCCCTTGCTCCCCGAGCCCTTGGCACCAGCCACAGCGTGCCTTCAAACGGAGGGGAAAAGATGGTGATACAAAGAGCTCAGGGGTACGTTCAGGCTTTGATAGGCACACCAGAGCAAGCAAAAGCCACACCACCTTGTGGAAGAAAGGGTGAGGGGCAGAAACCCCATGGATGGAAAAGACCTGCCAAGGAGCAGACGTGCTACTCCATGGACCCTTCCTGAAAACACAGCAGTCAATGCAGACGTCCTATCAGCCGTGGAGCAGGCAGGCTTGAGCATCTCAACCAGCACTGGTCCTGACGGCTCTAAAAAAACCCCACCTGACTGCTTTTCTATTTGATTTACTGCTTGTAAAGGCACCTCCAGAGCACAAGCTCCAGCTGAGCGTTTGCATACTCTTTCTGCCCTCCTTGGAGCCCAAAGGAAAAGAAACTCTGATGAGACACGAAGTGCTCTGGACACACCACCGCAGGCTCCCAGCTCTGCGCTGGATGACCTGCCACCAGCTCATGCACGGCCCCGGGAAAGGCAGGGACGCAGAGCCCCAGCTGCAACGCCTGCCGCAGCCCCAGCAAGCCTGCGCGCAGACGGCGACGGGACCGGTCCCTCTGCAGCCGGCAGCATATGCTGCTGCTGCCCACATCAACGCAGATGCCTGGAGAGACGCACCAGAAATAACGGGTTACGCAAGCCAAGGCTTTTTCTCCTATGCAGGCAGAGAGAGTTTTAATCCCAAACTAGCGGCTACAGCTGGGCATTTGAATGCATCCTCCCTTTTTGCAGCGGAAGGAACGACATCTCAAGGGCAGCGATATGGACCTAAAAAAGTGCCGAGACAAAAGAAGGCCAGCGGGAGGTACCGGTGGCTTGTGACAGCTAGGCCGGTGAACGTCTGTATGGCAGAGAGTTTCTGCTCTTGGTCTGCCAGCAACCTTTATGTCTGCTTTAAAATAGGGGCAATAATGCTCACTTAGAGTCTCATGCTG
>NW_009211320.1:19368-19818 GCF_000690835.1 Fulmarus glacialis | reverse complement strand
TAGGAAGGCAGCGCTAAGTACGATCATAGCCGTACTCAGCAAGACTAATGGTCTGTGCTGTGCTACGGTCCCTGGTAAGCTGTCTCTAACACCGCTTAATGCTTCAGAGGAGGATGCACGGCAGCCCCGGCGGCACCCTCCCCCCTGCCCCGGACGGGCACCGGCAGCATCCGCCCAGCTCCCTGCGTCGGCCGGGGGTCTCATCCCAGCCAGGTAGAGCTGCTGCGGTTGTACCCCGTTGCACCGCCCGGCTCTAAAACCAAGCTGGGGAGCACGGTGTTCAGAAGAGCCCAGAAAAAGAAAGGAGGGGAGAAAAAAAAAAAATCGAGTGATACTAAAGGAAACAAGTTCTTTTAAAAAGCTTCCTCCTCTCTGCCAACTTCTGACCTGCTCCGGGGCTCTCTGCCCGGCAAGCAGCATCAGGCAGGGCGAGGTGCCGGCAGGGCGAGG
>NW_009211320.1:18732-19241 GCF_000690835.1 Fulmarus glacialis | reverse complement strand
GGGGAGGGACGAGGGTTTCGGTCCCCCTCCGGCCCCTTGGCAGACTTCCCTCCTGCCAAGGTGGAAAGGAGCAGCATGCCCACAGCCCTGCCGAGCTGCTCATTCCCACACCCAGCCCCAGCTTTCCACAGCCCAGTTTTCTTACAGGGATGTGGTAAATTAAATACATCAGTGTATATGCATATATATGCATGCACGCCATGGTTTTCCCACTCATTTACACACCCTTCCCTGCAAAGAGCCTCCAAGCTGAACCACTACAGCTGCCACGGGGATACGCTGGGGGCACAGAGTGGAAAATCTGGCCCCCGGGGAGCAGGGTGACAGCCACGCAGAGAAGGGCCGCTCAGAAAGACAGCGGTGCTGGGTCACGTCTGCCTAAATACTCCATCTCTGATGGGAGTCTCGACAGCAAAGACCTGGGGAAAACCATGGACAAGTGAGCACAGGGACACCTCTCTGAGCACCCTGCTGCTGCCAGCACACTCCCATCTTCACGTTTAACACCT
>NW_009211320.1:14477-18697 GCF_000690835.1 Fulmarus glacialis | reverse complement strand
AACCCACACATGTTTTCAGCACCTAGAAGATGCTGTTGCAACCTTGCATCCATCCGCATTGAACTTGCCCCCTGCCAGCTTCCTCTGATGACCCCAGCTTTTGTCCAGGAAAGACGGAAGGTATTTCCTATCCACTCTTTCTCAGCCACTACCTACCTTCCAGATCTCCAACACAACCCACCCTCCTCCATCCCAGGTTACGCAGCCCAAGCCTACTTCTCGCATCCCAAAACCTCCATCACCCCATCTCCCCCCTCTCTCTGCACCATTTCCAATTGTACAGCCCTCTCCCCGAGTTGGCAGGGAGCAAACAGCAGGCAGGATTCGCCGGGGATTCACGTGGCAGCACCCCGCTCGCCCTCGCCCTTTGACCACCCATGGCTCACCAGCAATGCAACCGACCTGCCCACCGTGCCCCAGCCCCCGGTGCTTGCTACAGGGTCGGCTGCGCTCCCCGAGCATCACTCACCTCCGCCGGCAGCACGGTAAAACCCAAGCACAAGTCACCCGGGAGAGGTTGTTCAACAGTCCCGTCCTCTGCCCCACTACCTAAATACCTACAAAAAGACAAGCAGCAAAAACCTCATTATTCTAAAATACGAGTCCCGGCTGCTAAAAGGCAAAGGGGTTGTGGGAGCAAGGTATATCAGGACAAGAAGTTTTTCCCCATCGAGATGGGAAACAAAACCACCAGGCATTCGGCAGGGGCTCTGCTATTCCCAGCGCCACGGCTGAGCTCCGGCAGAGTCGCTTTGGCTTATCCCTCACCACCTGCCCGGCACCAGCGATGCCGAATGGGAATGGGCAGCCAGCTCTACCAGAGCGGGGCTCTGCCACTGGGCACCAGGCTAATCCCACCCGCCCCTTACTTTCTGAGACAAAGGTGGTGAACACAGGGAATAAAATTAAAATTCTTCTTAGTGCTTCAATTTAACATTTTATCTGTATCGGAAGCAGCAGGGAAAACATGTGGGAAATGTGAAGCAAGTAACCGCTCTGGCTCAATAGTGGGAAAAGCCAGAGGAAACACTAGAGCATCTAGGGTGAGCTCTGCGAGGCTCATTTTAAAATGTTCCCTCCACCAACACAGATAAATATTTGAGCCAAAAATATTACAGAAAAATTCAGTTGGCTCACAAAGAGCAACTGTGTTAAATACAGAAAATAAATTAAATAATTAAAGAGCAAAAGAAAAGGGATTTTAGCCCTGCTTTAAGCATAATTTTCACTGCAGCCTTACACGGGGAGCCACCAAGACGCTTTTAACTCTTGGAGTGGGTGAAGCAGGTGGCAAAGCGAGCTTTTGCAGTGCTCCCAGGCCACATTTCCCCTGCTGGGAAGCGCGGAGCAGCGGGGCTGGCGTGGGGAGCTCCCCTCAGCCGCTGCCCCGCACTCCCCCCAGTGCAGCACAGCCTCCCCCAGGGCTCCCCATCCCTTCTCCACACCCCGATGGGGCAGCTAAAGTGCAGCGACAGTAACTGCTTTGCCCACAGTGGCTCAGAAACTCTCCATGGGATGTAAACCCACCGGGAATGTGCTATAAGCTGTTAGCCCAACCGCCGGGCTCTCCCAGAGCTGCAGGTATATATAGCAGCTCTTCGGGTACAGTCCAATTCAAGCTTAAAAAAAAAAATTAAAAAAAAAAAACAACCACCTCCAAATAGACTCAAAGATTTTGGGACAGGCTGAAATTTAGGCTACGGATATTACGGCCAGATCCTGTTACTGCCAGGAGCCAAGCCCTGCAATTTAAAGGTGCCCTGGCACTAACCCACCCCAAATGCGGCTCCCGGTCTCTGCTGCACTCATAAATTACCCAAGGCAAAAAGGGCAAGCTCGAAGCGTCTGCACCGCTTTTGAGAGCTCAGCGCTGATCTGCCTCACCAAGACCTTTACCGGTCCCCAGGCAGAGCAGGGGAGCTCCTCGCTCAGACCGGCAAGGAAGCCCAAGGCTGCCCAGGAATAAGAGAGCCACATGCTCCTCCGCTCCCAGAAACTATTCCCTAATATTAAAACAGGAAAAACTCCTGGCAAGCCTGTGCTGGCAGGTGTCTGCCGTGGCTGGGGCCATGGGTCGGGCATCACTGTCCACCCTGACGGTTGTCTCCTTCCACAGCCTGCAAGATGCAGCGGGCGAAGGAGGCGAGCAGTAGGGTGAGAGCTAGGGAGAGGATAAGCTCAGAGCCAGGCTCTTTTATTACTGTCCCTCCCCCTTCTTCCACCAAGTCCCCCAAAAGAGGTCCTTTCCTCTTTCTGGAGTGACATCTCAGAGTCTCCACTGCAACCATGGCGGCCTCAACGCAGGGGTAACCCGGGCAGCCCACAGAGGTGGAACAGGAGAAATGACTTTAAGACACATTTCTCTGTCTGTGACCAGGAGGCTGAAAACCCGCAGCATCAGCTCCCTAAATAACACGCAGCGTCTGAGGCTACACCGCTGATCTTGGCAACAACTCCCTCCCTCTCAGCCACAGAAAACCTATATATAGAAAACATACACATACGTATATGACTTTCATATTATTTTGCCTTTTCTAAACAGTCCGGTAAAGCATCACGGATTCGCTTTTCCCAAGCAGGAGACCAACCTGCCCACTGCTAAGCAGTGTCCCCCACCCGCCGTGCCACACTCCTCTCCGTCTTGAGCCCCAGGGAACCTTCTCTTTTCTACCAGCGCTGCTGGAAGTTGCGGAGAGGAGGATTAAATCACTATGGCAAATTAATTGAAACAGATCTGAAATATTCGTCATCTCTTTCAGGCCACTCTCTTTGTATTTATCCTGCAACAGCTCTACAGGGATGGAAGAGAGAAGTACGTGCCTAGGGCTGCCCGGCCACAAAAGGTGCAGCCCAAGCAGCAGGGACAAATTCAAGCAGTGAGTAACAGGGTTGTCGTTAATGGTTCGCAAACATTTTATGAATGGGCTTGCATCTTCCCTGGTCATGAGCGATGCCTGTTGCTCACAACAGGCTCCGCATCCCTATGACAGCCGCCAGCTCTACCAATGTCCCCTTCAACATGTCGGTAACGTACAGCGCTTGCAGCAGGACCACAGGGAAGAGGAGGTGATGCCAGGTGGCATCAGTCGGTCCCCTCCAGAGGGGTGTGAAGCACCGGGATGCCACTCTGCACCCCAAGGCACACCGGCCACCACAGATGCCCCCTAAATAGAATCATAGAATCATTAAGGTTGGAAAAGACCTCCAAGATCATCGAGTCCAACCGTCAACCCAACACCACCGAGCCCACTAACCCATGTCCCTACGCGCACATCTACATGTCTTTTAAATACATCCAGGGATGGTGACTCCTCCACTTCCCTGGGCAGCCTGTTCCAAGGCCTGACCACTCTTGCAGTAAAGAAAGTAAAGCATCCCCTCGTACCCCGGGGTAGCCATATTCAATCTGAAGCATCAAATTTACCCACTCTTCCCCAGGCTGCAGAGAAGCCTAGCTTTTTTCCTAGCTTAGAAAACCTAGTAATACTGCTTCTCCTCCCTCACTTCAATGTGTGTGGCTCCGTTTTGGTTTTAATTGCAAAGTCCCCACGTTCTGCAAACCAAATGTAGCTGGAATTGAAATTGAAAAGTAAAACCATCTATCAATGAAAATCAAAGCACCGCACTGCCAAAACTCAGTGAGATGCACAAACAGGGAGCTTAAACAGGGAGGGGAAAAATGGGAATTACATTAATAGCATGTTTTCATTCGTAATAATCTGAGAGACTGGTAATGACACTGGAAGGTGAGCTACCCTCGGCCCAAGGAGATGTGGCTATTTATGAAACCATCTGGCTGTCAGCCGCTCACACACCGTGCGAAAGGAAAGTGTAAACGGCCGCTGCAACACGTCGCTGTGCCAGCTGCGGTCAGGTAGAGCCAGGCTGGGCAGGGAGAGGATGCTCCGTCCTCCGCCTGGAACGGGGGTCGAAAAAATCCAGAAATCATCTGCTTTATGGGGAGGAGTAGCAGTCTGTGGTTTATAGGGGGTTTTTTTCATTGTATATAACTTGTGTATTTAGGAAGAGGCTTATAAACCATTGCTTTCTCAAAAGCAGGCACCAAGTAATGGCTACAGGAGAGTATTTCTTTGCTTTTAAGAAAGCATTACACAAAAATGATCAGATCTATTTGATGGGCTGTTGAAACAGTGTAAAGCCAGCCTCTTATGTTATCCTGGTTCCTAATGATTTTATTAACCAAAGAGCTGGAAGGAGAT
>NW_009211320.1:10523-14467 GCF_000690835.1 Fulmarus glacialis | reverse complement strand
CCTGGTGTCTGCAATTACATGCTGCACAGACACAAGCAGGAACTATAGTTGAACAGCAACAGGTAGGATGATATTTAATGCCCACCTCTATACCTTGACATTGTCTGGTTTGAAATAGAGTCCTCGTGCCATTTACTGGCAGTGAAACTAATAGGATTCTGTAAAAATCAATCCATAAACGCACAGACACTAAAATGAATGGTTTCCTTTCTGTTCCATTTACAGGAGGGCTCTTTTATCGATATCTATATGCCGGCGTAAAAATTTCAGGAACAACTTTCTAAGTCTTCATTAAATTCAAGGGGACTTTTGTAGAGAAGACTGCTTTAAAAGAAACTGCTATTTCACACCACGGCTCGGTATGACCCACAAACCTAAAAGAGCGACGCTCACGCGAGCTGCCCCGACCGCGCCGTGTTCCCGATGGGCACGCAGGAGCCGCGGGGGGCGAAACCAAGGTCGAGGTTAGGATGGGACATCAGCCCCATACCCAACACAGAAGCTATCAAACTGAAACGATGTGCCATCGTCTACCAGCATCCCTATCCCTTCGAGAGCGGCCGCCACACCTGCAAAAGAACACTGCCAATGGCAAAACGCTGCCCGGGCTCGTCCCCGGGGACACCACGAAAGCGGCAGTGCCGGGGTCTGCCCTGCCGGCCGGGGGACTGCTGTTGGTGGAGGGTTTCCAGAGGGGAGAAATAAATTCATTAACTAAAAGTGAGCGCTTTTGGGCAGGCCAAGGTGAATGTTTCTTGATAAAATATTGAATGAAAGTGAATGAAAAAAAAGAAATATTTCTTCCTCGCCCTACCCACTGTGTTAATGGCAGGGGGTGGGTTTGGGAGCTGGTTTTTTTTGGAGCAACAAAAAGATTGCGTGACCCGTTTCTCGCTTCCGAAAACAAAAGTTTATCAGAGCAGCCTGCAAACTGAGAGATTATTCAGATTTCCGCCTCCACAAGGATATTTCTTCCAAGACCACTTTCCTGAAAGCGCCGCAATAATTCCTGCCTCAGAAGCGAGGTGGGGATGCTGGGCAAACCCCCGCATTGCTCACCAAACCAGCTCTGCACCCCCTCCTCACCTCCCAGCGGTGCAGTCTCTGGGGTTAGCCTTAAGTCCCACTTTGTGGTCCCCAGCCCCGCTGCTGCAGGCAGGGATGCTGCCACACGGCCTCCCCTGGCACCAGCCCACCGGACTCCGATTGCACCGGTACTGCTCAGATGCAACGACTCTGCCGGCGCTGAGGGCTGAAAATAGATGGGCAGATAAGAGCCAGGTCAGGCACGCACGGTCCGCAAAACCGTGTCTCTGGTCCCTCCTCATCCACAGGGGACATCAGCTCCCCGGCTTTCCTCAGCAGAGGAGTAGGAGACGGTGACCCCACGGTCCGGCTTTGCTGCTGCTGGCCAGTAACACTGACACCCCTTAGTTAGTCCACTGGGACTGCCTCTGGGAAAAGCCAAAAGGCAGAAAGCCACTAGCACATCACCAGATCTTCTACCAGGAATGATTTTCCACGGGGCTTACAACTATCTCGAACATAAATTGGGATAAAGGGAAAAACGTACATCCAAGCCCTTTGTACATCTGCAACAATCTGTCTTGTCTCTGGCAGCTTAACATCTCCAGAAAGATGTAGCTCTGCTGTAGGAGAAATAGCTCCTAAGTGCCCCTGGTCATGACAGATCTGGAGGCACACGGCAGAAGTTCACCACAGCCTCCTGGCCGACGGCCAGGCTCGCAGAATTGAATTTCATCTTACCCTCTTTCACCTCCTCCTTCAGCCACAGAGGCTTTTCTTCATCTCTCCTTCCTCACATTTCACTCCCAAGGGTGTGGGACTACAACAGCCTTGTTTTTTCTCCATACCTAACCTCAGAAAACAAATCATTCCCAAACCATCCAGCCAGGCACCTTGCCTCCGACACTGGCCAGGAAGATGCAAACCTTCCCGTGCTGGTTAGCTACACACAGCTCCCTTACGAGTGATGCTTTTCCCCAATTTTTTGCCAGCGAGAGACTGTCCTGAGCCACGAGACTTTTTTTTTTGTCGTCTCTTTCCCCCCTCTTATAAAAGCTGTGGCTGAGGATGGCCACGCAGGTGTCAAATCCTCCTGCTGCCAGCCATCAAGTGCTCGACCCCACAGAAGCTCGGCAGCAGCAAGGTCCACCAGCGAAATCCCTCTCTCTCCCTGCACATAACTTTCCATCATCCACCTTAATTTCTTCCAACCCAGGACCCATCCCAGTGAGAGATGCCCAAAACTCAGCAGCATACGCAAGGCAGGGGCACGCTCCTGAATTACCAGCCAGCGTTATAACTTCATCAGTGTTGCTAACTCTTCACTTTCCCCTCCGATTTCTGCTTTTTCCCCATCAAGAATGATAATTCTCTGATGATTTTAGCTGAATTTAGCTAATTTTTAGTTAATATGGCTAAGATTTTGCTAAACTTAGCTAAGTAGCTAATTTTACAAAGCGTCCCCCATTAAATCTTCCCATGCCTCGAAGTCCCCATCTATAAAAAGAGAATCATTATCACGGGTTTGTCTCCAGATGACAGAGGCTTTAAATCACTGCCACCCGACATCTGCTTTGCTGCCCATAGGGAGCTGCCAGGCTCTGCTCAGCTCCGAGTGGATAACTACCCACCGGTGGATATGCCACCGACTCAGCTCCAAACACCCTTCTCCATCCCCAAAGAGCGTGCCAGGGTTGAGGGACACGGTCTGGGCAGCCCAGGGACCCAGAAACCACTGCCGCCTGCCGAAATCAGTAGAAGACTTAAGCCTTGGGGGCTGTCAGCCTTTCACCAGCAGGAAAGCACTTTAAAATTGAAGCAAAAAAAAAAAAAAAAAAGAAAAGGAAACCCAGCTAAGGCAGGCAGCAAATGGAAAGGTTGCAACCTTAAGAGCTGCAGAGACATTTAAACAACAGTATCTCAGCTCAAACCTTTCCCACAGCTGTAGACAGCGAGACTATAAATTGGCCTACGATTTAGCTCCATTTGGTGCCCTCTATTCAGTCCCGTACCTCGGCACCTGCTGCAGATACCGGCTTTCATCCTTACCTCCGCCATCCATTAGCTGCTGTCAGCAAGTGAGGGGGGAAAGTGGGGGTGCCAGCACGGCCCTGCTGTCCTGTTGGGGTACCACGGCGTGCACACACAGGAACCCCCTTTTCCTTCCCCAGAAGGTCCCACTGCAGCGCCTCGAGTCATCACCAGGACCACGCTGCTGTGCCGAGGGGCCTTGGTCGAGGTAGGTATTTCATTTCATAGCTCAGCTGTTGTTGAGTACGCTATTTTCCCCCCCTTTTTTTTCCCCCCAGTTTTTCCTTCTTTCTTTTTTTCTTTTTTTTTTTCTTTTTTTTTTATCTGCTCCCCCTCAGTTCACATTACAGCCATCATTTATCTCCACAGCAGCGGCAAGCTGATTTACTGCCTCCATCAGCGCAGCTCCGGCACGAGCTGCGTGAAAAAGGGATGCAACAAGCCCAACACGCAACGGGGACCCGGCCGCGGGAGCCTGGCAGGACAAGGGGGAGGGACAGGGCAGAAAACCATCCCATGAACCAAGAGCACCAACGGCACGATTTTCTCCGTTCTCATCGCGGCAAATCCGGGCGGACGCAGCAATGCCAGGACAGACGGACAGACGACCTGGCGGGCATCCCTGCAAGACGGGAGGTTTGAGGCTGAGCACTCTAGGAGTGGAGGAGATTTGGGCGAGATGATTTTTTTTTTTTTTGCCCCCTAACCAGGCAGCGAAGAAACCTGCTCCATCAGGATCGACTCGGAGCATTTCTGCTAAGCGCCCAGTTCGCTCTCCCTCTCCTAACGAACAGCGTGACAAGCTCAGAAATCAATGGAGGCTCGGCGAAGCCTGAGCAAAGCCTCCTGCCGGCGCCCAGGCAGGGGTCCCCACCGGCCTTCTCTCT
>NW_009211320.1:4624-10486 GCF_000690835.1 Fulmarus glacialis | reverse complement strand
ACCCCGTCAGGACTCTTCTCACCGAGACCCCATGAAAGCAAGCCAGGTAAACAAGTCATTCGTGGAGGTGTCAGCCTTCTCCCTGGCAACGCAGGCGCAGAAAAGAGGGGCTGCTCAGGCCACTGCGGCCACCCCCGGGAACCGGCCTCGGAAAAGCCCCCAGTATTCCCCACGGACAAGGATGTTCGGCTCAGCACCCCTCTCCCAGACACCCACGGGCCTTTCAAAGCTCCCGGCCCCACAAGCTAAATCCGAGTCTTTATGGCCAGATGGATGCAGCACATTTTGGGGCCGAATGGGAAGCACCGGGACACCTCCGAGACAAGCCACCGGCTTGCGACACCTGTGGTTGAGCGGGGAAGCAGGCAGGGGAGAGAGGACACGGCCTCAGGGGACCGAGAGGGACGGGGAGCAGCCCAAAGGCTGCAGCAGGGTACCAAGAAACTGCTTTTGCCTCTTTCCCCTAAAACACCCGGCAGGCTGAAGCCCCCCCTGCAGCGGCTGAGGCTGCGTGCGAGGGACAAGGCTTTGACGGGGAAACGGCCGCGTCCCGGCGCGAGCCAAGGAAACCTGGGAGCTGGGACAACAGCACAGGCATGGCAGGGAACGGATGCTCCCCAAACCCGATACCAACCAACCCCCAGAGGAAAAAACAACAGGGAGCAGTTTCCCCTGAGCATCCAGAGAGCCTGGGATGGATCAGGGCCTTCTCACGATAAGTAGCTGCTGGCTTCAGCTCCAAAAGCCTCCCCGAGCCACCGCCATAGCATCCTGGGCCACTCCCCCACTTGCTGCGCTACCAAGTATATACCCGTATATGTTCATATTTATGTGTGTGTATATATATCTCTCTCTTACTCAGTTTGCTGCTTTTCCCATCCATGTCTGAAAAGAGGAGGAGGAGAAGCGGCGTGTGCAGCAGCGCTGCACCGTGCGTGTGTCCCCCCCAGCCCCCGGCCCCTTTCCCTCGCAGCGCCCGTGCCCTGTTCCCTTAACCTCTCCGCGAGGGGCTTGTTTCCCCGTCTCATTTCATGGCTCTGAACCTTTCCCTCTGTGTTTTGTTTGCTTAAACACCGCCGTCACTTAAGAGACGGAGAAAAAAAGGAAGGTGGGCAAATGGGAGAGATTTAACTCTGCCTTTGAATCTCCTGGCTGGAAGGGCTTCACCCGCTATTCAATGCAGCATCGGTGATTTAATCATCGGTGCGATGCTGTTGCGAACAGCAGCAGACAGCAGAGCCTGCAGGAGTAACGCTCTCTCTAACAGCATGAATATTAAGGGCATTTAACAGCCCTTGTAATCACGCTGTGGCTCCTTGCAAGAGCGCAGCCAGGCAGCACGAGGGAAGGCACTAAACCACGCTGCCGGGTTATCGAACTTCACCGTGCTCCTTACGGCATCTGAAATCAGCCCCGGCTTACAGAAAAGCGAGCGTTGGCTTCCCAATACATTCTCTCGAAACCAAATCCCACGCGACAAAAGCCCTTAAGCACGTGCTGGGGTGAACTGGGTGGCTTTAAAGCCTCCTTCAGTCAAAGCTGGCCCCGTGTGGAATTTGGGTGCCTCTAACACGGAGCAAACATTAAGACCTTCAGCAAATTAATCTCCTGTACCTGCGTTTGATGCACTGGGAAGGGATTACTGGGGGAGGAAAAGAAATCCTGAGCACGGCATGGATTTAGCTGCGCCTCGGAAATAGAGACGTATCACACTTTTCAGGTCAAGCGTTAGTCCGTTCTCAAAGGAAAAAGATCGCCGGCTTTTACACTTTAAAAAATTTTACTTTTTTATTGGATTAATATAATTCAGAAAAAATTTGCTGTGATTTCGACGCAGAAATGGCCAGTTATCTATTACAGCCTACTGTAAGGAAATGCCTGTGAAGTACAGCCACTCCTGGCCTACGGACTTGAAACACAGTTTCTAAAAATAAGGCAAAAAAGTGGGAATTCATCTGCTTTATCTTTCAGAAACAGTAATGGCTGCTAGTTCTGCCTGAAGATGGGGAGAACATCTTGAGACCCAAGCCTGCATTCAGAAAGAGAGATGCTGGCTTGCCCAAGGCCATACACACAGCTGGTGCTAACGCCCAAACCAGTGCTAATACCAGGAGATCTGCATCAACAATTAGTTGATCCCAGTCGATATTCACATATAGAAACTCAGAATTGTTTGGCTGTGAGATGGTGCAGGCAGGTTTCAGCTGGACTAACACCCATGTTGCCGGGTGCTCCCACCTCCCCAGCTACCTCAGCGCAGCCTGTGCACCAGAGGGAAGGGAAATAACTACCTGGCCTTTCATGCATACCTTTAATTATTCAGCCTATGCTGATATAAAATTAATTGAAGCAGAATAAGCTTTTATCCCAAATACGGGTGCCCGCACGCAGGCATCACTGACATTAAAAGGTGCAGATTACACTTTATTTAATGAGCTCATTTCCAGTTATCGCACAGGGAAACCCCTGTGCTGGACCCGCGTGTGCTGCTCCAGCTACGGCGAGTGCCTTCATACCAGCTTCTGCCCCAGTGCTACAACCGCGGTCTAAGTACAACGCTCTGGTTAAACAGTGGCTGTGCAAGGCCTTGGTTATATAGCAGAGATGTTCTTCAATTCTAGGCTGCATTTCATTTAGAGAGTCAGGATTTGGCCACTATGCTGGCAGCGGGACCTGATCTCCGAAGGATGCAATAAAGCACCAAGAGCAAAGAAATCCTGTTTTATAGAACACTGCTTGTGCCCGTTGGGAAAGGTCGACCGCACTTCACCTCCCAGCAGCCGCTGCCCTCGAGTGCCAACGTGTTTTCCTCCTGCTCCACGCGCGCCAGCAGAGCTTCTGCTTGCAAAGGCCAAATTGGAGCTGACTTTCCTTCGCTGACGTGGCCTCCAGAAGGGAAGGTGTCCTCACCTTCCCGAGCCCCACGGTACCTCAGGTGAAGAACAACATCTGAATGATCTTCCCTGGCATTCAGATGCCTGCTGGAGCTCCCTCTTACCTTGCATGGTAGATTGCCTTTATATTTTACGCTTGATTTTGGAAATGTCGTGTTTCTTGAGTGCGCGGGTGCATCCAGGAGGTCCCTGTTGAGACACATCCGTATCTGTGCGCAGTAATGCAGGCCATGTCACCAGCCAACATAATGCTTTTCTCATCATCCGATTCTCTTTTTTGCTACTTGCAAGTCTAATTTCAAATTTGAGATATTTCACTCAAAAATGTCCTGGTGACCTCTGTTTTGAGACATCCTTCCTTCTCCAAGCTCTGGGGCTGGGACTTCGAATCAGGCAGATGACAGCCTCTCTAATGGGCTCAGATATTTCACCTTTCCCACCAAAATGAATGCCACCAAACCAGGCAAAGCGAGAAGCTTTTGCAAAGCCTAATTTTGCACAAATACCTGATGCTTCCTAAGACCGCAGCAGCCGAAGTCTCAGCAGATTTCAGGCTATTTGCAGGTTTGATCTTCTCACTGTTTCTAGCGCTGACCAAACCCTTCACACATCACCTCTGCAAGGGGGATGTACATCCTTACTTATCCAGGAGCTGTGCAAATACAATTATTACTGCTCGTGAAGCCCTTGGCTGCATTGAGACAGAAAAGTCTACATGGAAGTGCATAACGTTGTCCTCCATCTACGGGCTCCGGGGTCAGCAGGGAGCAGGAAGGAATAAAACAAAATAGTTGCTTGAAAAGGGAGCAGAGGCCGTCCAGCACACTGCGTGCATGTTGTACATCATTGCATGGGGGAGGATTCAAACTGCACCCATCTCCAGGGGCTAGATTAAAGTGGTGATGGGTATGGCAGCATGCTCCACTTTAAAATCTCAGTCCTGGTCTTTGAACACCCAGAACAGTATTTTTGTGGGTAGTTATGATAAAAAATGTCAAAATGTAAGAAAAAAAAGGCAAAACATCTCGCTTCCCAGAATTTCAACCCCACAGCAGAATCGCTGCTAACGGCTTCCCAAGACATGTGCCATCCCTCTGCCGCAGCAAGCTGTCCGTCCACCCATCCCTCCCCTGCTCCATGCCATGGCAGCAGGACAGGGAGAGCTGGTGCTAGCCGGCCCCAGGCAACACTTGTCATCTCCTCCACCCCAAAATCGGCTCCTGAACGTGCCACGGCCAGCAGACAGGACCGCTGGGGCACGGCTGGGCTGAGCACCCATCCCCAAGGGCTGCATGGTGGTTGGTTCTTCCTTTTTTTAAGAGACCTAAACCAGAGACCTTCCTGCGGGATGGGAGGGCAGGACAGGACGGCGCTTCATGAAGCGTTTTGCAATACCACGAGGAGCATGCCATATGCAGCCTACATGCCGAACACAGTTTAACTCTGAGCATTATATGGATATTCATCCGTTTTGATTACAGTCGCAGGAGCAGATGGCTGGTTAATGCATGTTTGAGTCTCTCTCTCTCTCTCTCCAAATTACACTGTATTATCGTGCCGGGAAAATGCAACGGGCATTATAAACACCATGGCTCTTGCCCACTCCGTCCCCGTCTAGGTCCGCTCTTGGCAAAAGGCAGAACCGTGCAACACGACAGCTCCCCTCCCAGCTCGGCTCCCAAACACCAGCTCCAGCAGCCCCCCACATCTTTCCGCTGCCCACCCCACTGGAAAAACCACCCGCCTTCCCCAACCAGACCCTGAGTTTCGCATTTCGGCTGGGCAAGGTCAAAGTGCAAAGGGGCTGCATCCCAAACGTCCCCGAGGCAGATCCCAAAGGATATTAGAGGACATTATTCCACCCTGAAGGACCCCAAATCAACCCATTGGGTAGAGCAGATTACCCTGACTCAGAGGAAAAAAACTCTTTTTAAAAAAAATTTTAAAAAAACCCCAAACAATGTTTAATAAAAAGAACTGACCCAAGCCATTGAAAATGAGCCTGCTGTCACCGGTAACTCCTCCCTCCCACCTTTTCTCCGTCTCACCTAACGACAAACAACTAAAAATTCAATGCACAAGAAATAAAAGATGCGCACGAACTCTCTCCGGCCCGGGGGGGCTGCAACCGAGGCCCGTGCCACTGAACATACTTGTGTCTTATTTGCGAGCCGTGTGCCCCCATAAATGTGTTATGAGGTGTGTTTGCAACCGGCGGATGCCAACGGTGGTCCTTGAGGAGGCAATGGTGTGTGTCTAAATGCAGGCAAAGCTATTTAGAAAGCCAGGACAAAGCAGCCTTGCTCTCCTTGCTCGGGCCAAATTACATCCTTTGGACTTACTCCTTCAGTGCCTTCAAAAAAAAAAGAAAGAATAATCCGTCTCAATTTCCTTGGCTCTGCGAACCATATTTAGACAATAGAAGGTGATTTCAGAGCTCGTTTGTTTTTGCACCACGTGAGCCCTGTTCTCCTAGTATCACTTTCCAATCAGGTTTATTGTTGGCATTTCCATAGAAAACCAAGGAGAGGGAAAGGCTAAAACCCTCAGCCGCACTTGAGGCAGAGGGGAAAAAAAATAAAATTAAAAAAAAACAAAACAAAACAAAACCTATCTTTCCCTTGTCTTTCAGCCTGAACCGAAAATGAACCCGTTTTGCTTCTGAATCAATTCTCTTCTGGCACCGCACTTCCCGCGGTCCTTTCCGAGAGGAGATGCAATCATTAGCTCACTTGCTCCTCCAAATAATATCACAAAGCCGGAGCTCGAGCTGCTTTGCGGTAAATCATCACTAATTTCTGTTTGTGTGCTGCAAGGCAGGGTTTGGTGGGACACAACGAGGTCCCCCCAGCCCCATGGGTGCCACCACCAATGTCTCCATGTCCCGTCTGGCTGGGGACAGTCCCCAAGCCAGCACATCCCCCGCACGGAGAAGTGAAACCGGCACATTGTCCTTTCCCGCAACGCT
>NW_009211320.1:673-4489 GCF_000690835.1 Fulmarus glacialis | reverse complement strand
GAACCTGTCACCACTGATCATTTTCCGAAGGCGCGTGTTAACGATAAGAAATCCTCCTCCTCCTCCCAGCACCCCCGTGCCATGGACACCCAGAGCCCCAGCCCCCCCGGGACACCCAACACTCATCCCACAGCGGGCAGCTTCCCACAGTACCCTATAGACTGATCCAGCCTGACCTAGGGCTGCCCTCCCCGCCAGAGCAGCAGCTATATGGGAAAACCTGTATCTAGGCAGCCCACCTTCCCCAGCTCCTACGGAAATACACAGGAAGAGTGGAGCAATACTGATTTAGATGAGCGGAAGATGGGGCCCAAGATCTCCTCCTTGGCTCACCCTTCCCACAACACTGACTCCTGCTGAGATTTTGGAACCAAAAAGGGGAAAGAGGGTGGGAAATCAATTTAATTGCAGCTTACTAAGCAACTGTGCTAAATGTCGCTGCCAAAATCTGAACATTTCGCTGTGAGAGGAAGGGGGGGGGAAATGGCTTTTTCATTGCACGGGAAAGTGGATTGAAAGCAAACCCCCCCCCCCACCATCATCTGCTCCTCACCCCTTCCTTCTTTAAACAGGAGGAAGCCAGCAAGAAACACACAGCTCACACCAGCAACCTCCCGCTCGCGCTACTCCAATTAATAGTCAATCCGCTGCACCCTTTGTCGTTAGGCTACACGTAATTACCCCTTCACGCAAACGTCTTTCTTAAACAGATCCTACTTTTGCTTTCTCCGTAGATACATTCCCTGTAATCAGTTTTATTGCACCAAATGCTGGGCTGCCCTCACGGAAGGGAACGGTTATAACTGTGTTTCTCTCTCCCAGCTGCAGTAGGTTGCTTTTGCTTTTCCACAGCTTCTCCCAAGCTTGCTTTTCCCACCAGCAAAGAGACTAGAGCACCCAGAAGTACCAAACTGGCATCCCGCGGGCTGCGCGCGCTGGATGTGCGCGTCCACGGATCCAAGAAAAACACTCAGCTCACAACATCTCTGCTCAAACCCCGTATTCAGCTCCCCGGGGATTCACCAGCCTGGGACAATAATGCTACACTCGCATTTATATGGGCTTCTAAGATGGTGCTATTTGCAAGGCTGCTGCTCCCAGCGCTGCCCTTCCAGTGTCTGTGCTCGCCCAGCTCGTGCCTGCCAAACCCCAGCAGTTCGGCAGAGCATGCCCTGCCTGCTCTGCCCCGGTCTCTACACCTAAAACCAACCTCTCAGCTTCGAGTGGGAAAGAAAAACTCCAATCCCGGTACCATAAAATGTTCCAAAGACCTGCCTTCCCCCGGCACAGCCGTTTATAGCCCTTACCCTGCAGCCATCCCGTGTGCCGAGTCCCGCTGCCCGCGGGGAGGCACGGATCACCCGGCAGAGCCAGGGTCAAGAGACGTCTCGGCAGAGCAAGAGGAATCAAAGCCAGCCAGGACAGGCCCTAGGCCACGAGCACATCAAAATAAATCAGGATGATCTTCTCCTATGGAAAGAAAGAGCGAGGAGGAGACAACAGCCTGGAGTCTTGAGTAAATAATCCACCTCTGTACGCATCCCAGGTGGCAAAAGGACAAATAGGAAAAAACATCTTCCCTGGTAGTCAGCATCTTCCTCAGGCGTGGAGACACTTCACAACATAGGTGCTGTGTCCATGACGCCTCGGCATCCAGACACAGAGCAGATTTCGGAGACCTCCCTGCTCAAAAGCAGGACTTTCTTTTGTCAAGCCCACCCCTAAGGGCCACCAGGGGCTCAGGGCCACGAGCCAGAGCTAAGCCCTCCTAAAAACCCAACTCTAGGGGCGAGGGCCCTTCCCTGTCACCTACCGAGGGGACGCTGGCACGTCACACCATGCCACGCCACGCCAGCCGGCGAGGGACGCTGCAGCCCAGAGCCATCCCGCTGGCGTGTGCGGGATGCTCCGCAGGGACTTTGCCAGGAGAAGCGGATTACAAGAGAGACCATGACGCTCCTGAGCCCAGCTCACCTCAGGAGCATCACCACCTCCGACACCCCTTCTGACCACAGCGGCAGGACTTTTCCAGCTCCTTCTACCCTTCCAGAACAGAATAAAAAGTATTTTTCCTCTTCTGGTACTCAACACCTTTTGTCAACAAGGCACATATCAGCTGCATAGAATTTATTTAGCATTTTACTAGCAAAGAAGCGTAATCCTTGCATCCTTTCCCTCCTTCCCTGATATTTTTTTAAAAGCACCAAGCGAGGAAAGGCATCTGGACATCCTGATACTCACTGTTTTG
Source organism: Fulmarus glacialis (assembly GCF_000690835.1). Lineage (NCBI taxonomy): Eukaryota > Metazoa > Chordata > Aves > Procellariiformes > Procellariidae > Fulmarus > Fulmarus glacialis. The sequence continues at coordinate 2,241 of NW_009211320.1, read as the reverse complement.
CAAAGCAAACAGGTCTTGTTCAATCAATATTTATGCCCCCATCAGTCACAGCTGCAACACAGAGCTCTACCAGAATGTAATGGGAGTAAAATTCATTCACTGCAATGACCAGTGAAAAATTAACAGGGTTTTCATTGACTGCTTAGTGTTTCACAGGTATCTCGGCGAGCACATTGATGCGTAGTCAGTAGATTAATTAAACAAGACATACAAGGCAGGCTGTTTGTCCGTGGCTGGTTTAGTAGCCGAGGTGACTGGGTGCCGACTTTGGCAGGACTTCTCACCTCGCTCCCGCTCCACGAGGACACGGGCCTTTGTACAAGGAGGCGGCCGTCCTCAGAAAACCGCTTTCCCAAGCCCACCAGAAGGAAGGCGAGCGCCTGAGAAACGGCACCCGCTGGTGCACCAGACCTGCCCCGTCTGGTCCCGCAGGCGAGGACAGCTTGGGCATGGCTTTCTGGTTTATATTTCCACATCCATCACTAAATACACCGGGAGGAGACAGCAACTGGATTCCACCTCATCTCCTGCACCATCAAAGCTTCGGACACCCTAGAAAGACTGGGTTTGCTCCTAGAGATTTCAAGGTGGCATTTTACCAGCAAAGCATGACAGAAGTTTCTCCTTCTCTCCCATCCTGGGCCTACCCGTGCCCCCAGCCGAGCCCCCAGCCGGCACAAGCGTCCCTGCTATTAAACGCTCTGCCTTTTTGTTCCCCACAGCTTTGGCACTTCAATCCCTTAATTGCCAAGATCTGAATTTTTGCAGGATACACAGTTATTTTAATCTGTTAAGTGGCTCTGCTGCTATAAAACTGACAGGAATTTAATATCTGGAGACTGTCAGCTGAGCTCCAGGTGCTGAGGCTTTCTAGATGGCGATGATGCAGAAGGAAGCGCAGGCTGGTGCGAGGCACACGGGCGCAAAGCTGGCAAGTGTCCCTTCGCGTCGAGGTCCGATCCTGCAGGATGCTGAGCACCCCAGAGCACTTTGAGCAGGCAGCAAGGGTGCTGAGCCTCTCATCATCTCCCAGCTGCATTTGAACACATCAGAAAGGAGCTGTTGCATCACGAACGCTAGTACAAGTCAAGTGTATCAGGTCACTTTTTTTAATAAAAGGAACTTTTCCTCCGTAGCTTTTCTCCTGCAATCCAGCCCACAACGGACCCACTTTCCCTCCAGAGGCTGTCAGCTGTGCTTCAGCCATTCATCAGAGGGCGCAAGCCGGCACGCAGGAGGGAATGAAGACAAATAAAACCCTCAAACCCAACAACAAAGTCTTCCTGCCCCTCCTGCAGGCACTGCTGGCCCCGCGCACCGGAGCCCAGATCCCTCCCCACGAGCCCCCCATTGCAGCAGGGCTCTGCTATACAGCCAGCTCCCCACTTTGGTCTGCTATGGATTCACCAGGTGGCGGGGATGAGACGACCAAGGGGTTGTCACCTACCCCTCTCCTGCTCCCTCCTTAGCATCCCCCCGGGCTGCGCGGCTGCAGCCTGGCCCAGGGCGCCGGCACAAGCCGGGGGAGCCAGCACGCTCGCGAAACATCCCTGCAGAGCCAGCCACAC
>NW_009211320.1:0-652 GCF_000690835.1 Fulmarus glacialis | reverse complement strand
AAACATCCCTGCAGAGCCAGCTACACCTACTCCTCACAAATCAATTTGGGAATTTGCTTGTAATTAATCCCGCATATCAGTTCCTCTCATTATTTCTTAATGTAATTAAGTAATTAATTTATATGTTTCCCCCCGCCCCCCTCTCCCAAAGCAAAGCAAAGGGCGGGATCAGAGGGAGGCAGGGGTGATGCCGGGCGGTAGCGCGGGGCCGTCGGCCCCGACGACCCGAGCACGTGCCAAGCCCCGACGCCAGCTCCCCGCATGACTTCAGGTGGGTCACCGGCAGCCTGATTTTCCAAGAGGGTTGAGCAACTCCGGAGTCAACGAGAGCCAGAAGGATACAAAGTTCAATTAACCTCTCTGGGTCCCAGTTTATCCAGCCGGAAAACTGCCAGGGCAGGGAGACAGGCTGGAACTAATTAATGCCTGCAAAGTATTTCAAACCCCTCCACTAAAAGGCACGGAGGGATACACGAGTCCCAGCTGACCCGTAACCCCGAGCAGCCCCACGTCCTTACACCCTCATCCATCAGACTGGGCTCTCCAGCTGGCTGAGCCCCCGGCTGCTAATCCAGCACCCGGCCGGGCCACGCGGGCAATGCGCCCTGGCAGAGGCAGGCACGCCGCGCCGGCTCCCTTCTCAGGCAATTCA
>NW_009211319.1:0-5095 GCF_000690835.1 Fulmarus glacialis | reverse complement strand
AAAAGCAAACATAAATCCCAGTTCTTGTCCTTTTCACAGTAATCTTCACCTTCCTCACTTGGTGAAGATAAAAACAAAGAGACGAACGGTGATGTTAACTTCTTCCTAGCAACAAGGTTGGAAATGAGAGTTATTCTTCAATTTACATGTAGTATCAGAACTTTAGGTGCATGAAGATGGGGAGAAAGAAAACAAACAGGACAACCAGCCAAAATAAATCCCCAATTCTTCTCTTAAAACATGTGTTTGAATACTTCTTTCTTCTAATTCTTACTGAATTGTCAGGAACTACACAGGGCAGCAAATACCTGGGCATGAGTGGTCTTAGTAACAACAGTGCTTACAGAAAACTAGCTCCTTCTATATTGTCTTATGGGTGATCCACAGCATGTTTCTTTCTAAAAATGTCTAAAAGTACCTAGGCTTTGGAGAAAAAAGAGAAAGTGGAACAATTAATATCACAGAACTAAGCTTGAACAAAATTTGCATTTTACCTTTGGCTCCTGAGCTGAATCACAGTGATTTGCATGCTTCCCTGCCCTCCCTCCCGAAAGTGTAAAATAATACTTCAAAACTTAGACTTAACTTTAAATGACACTTAATACCGCCTCCTCTTGTCATAACAAACCAGGCTGATACTCCAGTGGGGGCTAAGTGGTAATTTTGACTAGAACAGTGGAATTATGATGGATTATTTTTAGCTTTGGTTCCAGCTCTTTGAGTTTCATTCTGACTTTCTTGATTGAATGGATGGGAAAATTAAAAGCAAAACTTGGCTGAAGCAACCGTTTTTAAGGAAAAACTAGCTAGGAAGCTGATAAAACTCTTTCAAGACCCTGTTAAAGGTATAAAGGGCTCAGTCCAGGCATGTTCTGACCCAGCTCAGGTTCCTTGTAAGGCAAAATGTGAGAGCTGAGGTCAGGTATCAAATATAAAGACAGACTTGGAAAGTTTCTGAAGTTTTTTATTTAGTTGGAGGTAGGGGAGCAGAGTTGAGCTTAAAATCAGTTACGTACCTCAGTCCTACACACAAAATTAATATTTATTCCAATAATTTATTTATATGTAATAAGATTTTTGGCACCTCTATTTGTCTAGTGATAGTGTGGGAGATGCTCAAGGTGAAGGAGTGTAAAAAAAGAGAAGAAAAAGATGAAAGAATATACATAAGGAAAAGAAACAGAATCAGAGTAAACTGGGTAATGAACAGAGGAAAGATAACACTGAGGCAGGAATACATGCTTAGGTAGTATGGATTCTTTTCTCTCCACCCCTTAAACTGTATGAAACTCATTTCATACCTAAACATACTTAATTGGGGGCAGAAAACTAATTCTAATTCAGAGGTTATGACAAAAATGATCATTTAAAGTGATAAAGTAATCAGTCTTTATTCAATCTCTTTTACATGGATAGTTTACTTTAAAACACAATGAGGACCTGTAACGAATGAATGTATCTGATTTTTTTTTTCTATCATCTTGTCTATTTTGTCATTGTCAACCTGTTGTGCCTTCCACTGCATCATGGGCACACCTTTTTTAAAAAATCTCTTTAGAAAATCTAAAACCTTTCAGAGGGGAATAGCCCTGTGTTTCCCTCCTAGAGAATCCTGGAATAGCATGGTGTTAATACTAACTGTGTCTCTTTCCTCTTACTGTGATAGGAACATTAAATGCAATGAATGAGAAAACCAAAATATTAGAAAAAGAATCAGAAGAAGAAAAGACGCAAAATAAATAATAAGGTTTGGTTTTGATTTTTTTTTTAATTAAAGAATTGATTGAGCAGAGTATTTGAACAGCACCTGGATTGATGACCATTCTTTCTTCTGCTTCTTATATTTTCTTCCTTCCCTGTTTTAGTTCCCTTTTTGGCAGTTGTACCTTCAGCTGTTGCTGTCATCAGGCATTGTGTCTGCTGAGGTCAAAACAGTTAGCCAGTCCTGCCCTTCAGGGTTGGGTTAAGAAGTAAAATGCATCCATCTGTTGCTAGCCATTTAAAACAGTCCATCTGAAGCATAAATATAATCAGGCAAATAAAATTGTTTATGGTTAATTATTCTGTTTTTATTGGCTCCTCTGCCTGGAGATTAGCAAGAGAAAAACATTTCTGAGTTGGTTTAATACAATTACTTGATGGAACAGGGTTTCAGCATCTAAAGATTGGAAGATTAACACAAGTAATTTTACTCTCATAATTAGTTTTGGGTTACAGTCTGTCTCTAATACAAAGAAATTGAAGTGGTTTTGCTCCATATCCTAGATCAGCTTAATGTGAATTTGAGTAGCTTTTTTGAAAAGGATGGCTATCCTTGAAAGGATTCAAAGGTACCTATGATTTTGCATAGCTATCAATGCTTTTAGCATTTCTCTAATTTATGGTCTACATCTTCTGTTATGTCAAGATGTCATCCCTCCCTTCCAGGTAAAGATAATATAGGGTTAACTAATTATACACAAAAGGATTTTTTGAGATAATAATTCAGTGCATGAAGATTCAGCCCTGCGTAGGTAGATTATATATTAACAGTGCACCAATGCATAATTCATAATTGTCTTTGACAGCTCAATGAAAGTAAACATTTAAATTGGCAGTCAGGAACATGTCTGTGTTACTGGATAAAATAAAAGAAGATTCAAAATACAACACATTTTAATGTTAGCATCCCTCAAAATGGGTAAAATATTTTTTTACAGAATATTTTAAATCTTGAATTACTACAGGCAGCTACCCAGTTTCTGAACACTTTTTGGGGAGCTATACAACCATCATCAGCTCTATGATATGCTGAAATGAGTGTACACAACAATGAGAAAAATAAGTCTGACAACTCATTGCATTTTAGGTTTTGCAAAAGTGCTTACAGCCTCGCATGCACCAGATTCAGTACTTCTATTTGCTCTGGGGCAATTACTTATGGTTGCTATGCCTAAAACCTTGATAACATCATGACACCAAATGGAAGAAATAAAATAAAACTCTACAGTCAAGCAGGGGAGTGTGGATGAGTGAGGGAGTGAGGAAGAGAAAAATAATAGATGGCATTTTCTAGAGGACAGGGTCAGGCCAGTAAGGACATAATTGCTCTTAGGAGTTCTTTTAGGGCCGGGGGCAGAGGAAATGTCATATGTGAACCATAAATACAAAACTGATAAGATTGGGAAAATTGCAAATATATCATTATGAAAATTACCTTCCACTTATTCAGATAAAATGAAAAAACAACTTGTTACTGTATAGCCAGTAAAAGAGTATTAGGCATTTTAGGATATGATCCATGCTGAGTTGATGTAGACACCAAGGAAAGGTCAGATGAATCCCAACCTATAAATATGTATTTCTTAATTCATTAAATGACTTCTTGTCTGCCAGACATCCAAAGCTTTCCCCTTACGTTGCTCACTGCTATCTTCTTCATCCATGGAAGTCAAAGTAATTTATTAGATAGAACCATATCTGGGATCTTAGAGTGAAATGAAGATAGTTTTGCAAGACAGGACTCAAAAAAAAAAAATTAATTTACAGAATTGCATATTCCCAGAATGGCTGAGGCAGGAAGGCACCTCTGGAGATCTTCTAGTCCAACAGGTTCAGCGAGAACAGGTTGCCTAGGACTGTGTCCAGTTGGGTTTTGAATGTTTCCAAGGATGGAGACTCTACAACCTCCCTGGGCAACCTATTCCAGTGTTTGATCATCCTCACACTAAGTTCTTTCTTACCTTTACATGGAATTTCCTGTGTTTCAGTTTGTGCCTTTAGCCTCTCATCCTGGCAATGGGCACCACTGAGAAGTGTCTGGCTCTGCCTTCTTTACTTCACCCCCATCAGGGATTTATACACATGGATAATATCCCCTTAAGCCTTCTCTTCTCCAGGGTGAGCAATCCCCGCTCTCTCAGCCACTCCTCATATGACCAATCCAGTGCCTTAATCATTTTCATGGTCCTGCACTGGATGTGCTCCAGTATGTCCATGTCACTCTCATACTCAGGAGTCCAGAGCTGGACCCAGCATTCCAGATGTGTCTCACCAGTGCTGAGCAGAGGGGAAGGATCATCTCCCTTGACTTGTTGGCAACACTTTGCCTGATGCAGCCCAGAGTACCATTGGCCTTCTTTGCCACAAGGGCACATTGGTGGCTGTTGTCAAACCTGGTGTCCACCATTATCTAATCGGCTGCACACCCATCTGTTGTTGCAGCCACTCCTGCCTGTTTTGTATTGGTAATCCACCTCACTTTCCACTTATCTAGACTGTACTTCATCAGCTTGTCTGTGGGGATGATATGGGAGACAGTATCAAAAACCTTATCAACTAAAGAAAAACAGCATCCACTGCTCTCTCTTCATCCACCAGTCATCTAATTGTAGAAGGCTATCAAATTGGTCAAGCACAACTTCCCCTTCATAAATCCATGCTGACTGCTCCCAATCACATTATTGTCCTTCATATATCTGGAAAGGCTTTACAGGAGGATTTTCCCCATTTCCTTCTTAGGGACTGAAGTGTGGTTGACCAGCCTGTAGTCCTCTGGGTCTGTCTTCTTGAAAATAGGAGTGTCATTTGCTTTCTTTCAGTCCTCACAAAGCTCGCCCAAACACCATGACATTTCAAAGATAGTTGAGAGTGACCTTCTAGTGACATCGGCCATCTCCCTCCACACTTGTGGATGCATCCCATCACGTTCCACAGATTTGCGTCTGTCTATTCTGTTTAACCTGATCTTGCTCTGCTGAGGGAAAATCTTTATCTTCGGTCTCAGGGGCCTGGGACTGTTGAAAGCCAAAGGCAAAGAAGATATTCAGTACTTTGGTGTTTTCTTTTGTCACCAGGTCTCTTGACCCATTCAGCTGCAGGCCCACATTTTCTCTGGTATGCCTTTTGCTGCCCATATATCTGCTGAAGTCCTTCTTGTTGCTCTTCACATCCCTCACCAGATTCAACTCCACATAGGCTTGACCTTCCTGTGTTCCCCAGCCCTCAGACGGTGCCTATATATTCCTCCTGGGTCACCTGTCCCAGCTTTTGCCTCTTGCACACTTCCCCTTTACATTTGAGCTTTGCCAGGATCATAGAATCATAGAATCATAGA
>NW_009211318.1:0-21346 GCF_000690835.1 Fulmarus glacialis | reverse complement strand
TGGGCAACCCATGCCAGTGTTTCACCACCCTTACCGTATAAAGTTTCTTCCTTATATCTAGTCTGAATCTACCCTCTTTTAGTTTAAAACCATTCCCCCTTGTCCTGTCGCAACAGGCCCTCCTAAAAAGTCTGCCCCCATCTTTCTTATAAGCCCCCTTTAAGTACTGAAAGGCTGCAATAAGGTCTCCCCAAAGCCTTCTCTTCTCCAGGCTGAACAACCCCAACTCTCTCACCCTTTCTTCATAGGAGAGGCATTCCATCCCCCCTGATCATTTTTGTGGCCCTCCTCTGGACCCGCTCCAACAGGTCCATGTCTTTCTTGTGCTGAGGGCTCCAGAGCTGGACGCAGTACTCCAGGCGGGCTCTCACCAGAGGAGAGTAGAGAGGCAGAATCCCCTCCCTCGACCTGCTGGCCATGGTGCTTTTGATGCAGCCCCGGATACGGTTGGCCTTCTGGGCTGCAAGCACACATTGCCGGCTCATGTCCAGCTTTTCATCCACCAGTGCCCCCAAGTCCTTCTTGGCAGGGCTGCTCTAAATCCCTTTATCCCCCAGCCTGTGTTGATTCTGAGGGTTGCCCCGACCCAGGTGCAGGACCTTGCACTTGGCCTTTTAACTATCTCAAATTGAGATTGGTATCTAAGGTAGGTAGAATAAATCACTTTTTAGGGGTGACTAGCGTAGATTTAGATGTTAAAGTTAGGTGAAGTGAATCCAGTCCCAGAATCTAAAAAAGATAATTTACTGTATGTATTTCTGATGGTGTAAGTGCATTTATTGAAGAAAATACATATTTTATTAAACGCCTGGTCCAGAATGTGGTAACTTTTTAATTACACAGAGCTTCAGTGCAAAAGCAGGACGGTGGGGAGAAAGATGATGATAAGAAAGGAAATTATTTTTTTTCCAATGACAGACATAAATGATTGATCTAAGTTTGAAATTGGCAGCTGTTATTACTGCTGTAATTCTAAAAGTGGCAGAAATAGTCATATTACCATACTGCAGAAACCCGAGCGGAGCAGTGACTTATATAAAACAGTCTACATCTGAGAAAAGCAGGAAAATGTCACAGAGTCTTTGGTGCGAATCCCACCTGTGTTTGTGGGAAGCAGTCAACTCAGCTCCTTTACCGCTGGGTGGGCATCAAAGATAGCCGCTGCGTTTCAGTCAGTGAAAACTGCAAGAAGTTGGTAGGTTTGAGGTCAGCCTTTTTTCATGGGGAAGGGGAGATATAAAGCAGTGCTGTTCTTTGTCACTGTATTTATTTCTCTTCCAGCTGTGGGGCAGTTAAGATCAATATAAACAACTATGGTATGGTCAATATCAACAACTATAGTATGTGTGACTGGAGACAATATGTAGCGAATACTCTGTCCTTCATGAATTACAAGATTGGCACATGATTTAATTTGGAATCCAGCCTTAAAAAAGGAATAGATTTTGCTCGCAAAAAAGCAGGCATGACAAGGAAGGTGTAAAACCAGAATTTTGTTCCACTTCACAAAACCTACTTAAAGCTTACTTTTGCAGAGGCTGTGAAATAACAGATTAGCAAGAGACAATATAATTCTCAGTGCAGAGCTGATGTTTTAAGTAGCTAGGTAGGAATATATGGCGTTACCATCCATCTCTCTTCTGAATAAGTGAAAATGAGAAGAGCTCTTATTTGCAGAAGCTTGTGCATTCTTTTTGTCTCTGCTGTAGCCCCTTTAGAGGAGAACAAGTGGTGATAGCATCATATCTGTGTGTTTCACAGCCTGTTCTTTAGCTTCTTTTGAATTTACAAATTTTCGGAACAACTCAAAATTGTCGGAGAAGTAAAACTATTTATTGAATGCATATTATTAAAAACTTGCAAGACAATCAGATAAATAGTTATTTTTATACACAGTTCAGTGTAGCTGTGAACCTTTCCTACATGTTCGAGTTGTGGAGAGACTTTAGGATATGTTAAAACATTCTTCCGTTGAGAGAATATGCAGTTTTTTAATGGTAGTGTAAGATGAGGCTAAGGGCTGTTGTTCTGCAGTTACTCATAGCTGTACAAGCCATGAAATGGTAAAACTTTTGCCCCAGCTCTCAACAGTTTAAGCTGGATGTTAGTGTTAAAAATTAAACCAAGAGGTCTGCCTGTTCACTTCCTATTTTCACAAATGCCTTCTTCACTGCAACTCGAGCAAGCAGGTTTGAGAAAGAGGAAAGATAACCTCGCCTCTACTGGCGTTCCCAACATGGTTCTTAAGGCTACAGCTCAGCCAGTGTTAACAGAACAGGGAAAGCTTCAGCTGAATCTTTCATTTGCACAGGACAGTTGTCTTATCAGAAGCAAAGAAATTGATATATGTAATGAATAATTTTTCTCCCTGTGCTTGGGTCTATTTAACAAGGAGAGAGTGAATTTTATTTTCTGAGAGGTCTGGGAAGGAAATTTATAGAGGGAGTATATTTCTCACCTAAGAAAACTTATTAAAGGGAAATATTTAGGCAAGTGAGTGTGAAGGAGTCCCAGCTGCAGTGGTGAAATGTAGAATAGGAAACGTTGCAAGGAATTACACCCTCCTCCAATATTCTGCCTAATTAGCATTAGGCATGTTTGTGCATGTAAGTACAAGCTTCCCTCATGTATACTTTGCTGTTCACGCTCAGAGTTAAACTCAACCATGGGACAGCTACTAATGTGCCAGCTGCCTCATTAGTACATTTAATACATCTTAAAACATTGTAATTAATAAGTGCTGGAGAGGTAGGGGAATATGTTGGTTGTGGTCTTATTAGCACACTCCTGCCTGAGGTGTTCTCCTGATGGTAAAATGTGGTAGTAGCAAACTGTAGTCCAGCAGCATTGGTGGTGATCCACAAGCTAGACTATTCAAAATACAGGTCTAGGCTATGTCTGAAGTTAAGACACAAACCAGAAATGTGATACTGTAGGTAATATACTCAACACAGCAGTGCAAATGAAATTCAACATATTTTAATTCAGCAAGTATACTCTTCACTGAGTTGCTGAAATTTAATTCTGTTAGGTTAAATTCTCAAAACCTGAATAACTATTGTGCTGTGTGATTAAAATACTCTCTTGTTATATTTTTAAGTGAGGTTTCCGTATTGAAGCAGCCTTGCTTTTTATGGCTTGCTAGGTCAAACTTTTGAGTACTCTGTTTCTTCAGACCTTTTTGAGACTTTTATGTTCCTTTGTCCGTTAAACGTAGCACAAGATACTCAGCTGATTATTATTGTTACTGATAATGTATCTTAAAAGTTTGCAGTTTGTAGATCTCTCTGTATGTAACCTTGTAATATTCCAGATCTTCTGTGAGATGTTGATTAGCAAGGTTAAAACATTAGTAGAAATTAGAGAGCTAGTCATAGATTTGGAGTTTGCAAGAATTAGAATTCTTCCTAATACACCAAATTATGTGATGCTAGGTGTCTGTTTTAAGTTCTTGGAACCTGTTTCTCTCCATGTAAAATGTGAAGATAATATCTCACTGGGTTACAGAGGTGTTCTGAGGCTTAATAAGAGGATACTTTTTATCATTTTAAGATATCTGAGTGGAAAATAATATTGGAACAAATTACTTAAGAAAAAAACCCAAAGATCTAATTTTGGAAATATGTGGAGCCAAACTTTATAATGATCAACGTTATAGGAGTGTGCGTTTTGTCTTTGGACAGTTTGAGACCAAGGTTACAGACGGACATTTTCTTACAATAAGTATCTCATGCTTATACAAGCAGCACATACTCCTTTTGACGGTTTGCTGTGAAATAAACACTGCTAAAATTCTGTAAGGTCAATACACAAGTGCAGTTAACAAGACCTAGGGCCTTGTCAGTACTCAGAATTGCACTAAGTCATTTGAAAGTGTACTACATCATTGCAGTGCATCACGCATACAGTTGAGGTTTAAGCTCTGTTTGTGTTTATGTTTCTATTGTTTGTTCTTCTGAAATCTGGGAGAAAGGGGTCTTCACAACCAGTAATGCTTTTGCCTTCACGATAGCCCTTCTGAAATACTTGCTTGAAGCAAGTAAAACAGTGTGTTGATGAATGAGGCATCCAGGAGGCTCACGGAAACGGACCACCATTTTCTGAGTTCCCAACCAGTGGTCTAACTCTTGGTCCTTGCTTCCCTTGCTTTGTCCTTTAAGCTAGCAAACACTAGCAAAGTGTGTACAGGTTTTACTTTATTTTAATTCAACTTTTAATTAACTGTATTTAAAGCTGTGTGCCTTTGAATATGGACAAGATATGCAAAGTATATTGGCATTGGTTTTTCTTTTCCCCATCTGTGAAATTCTGTGCCCTTTCCTTGCCTTAAAAAAAAAAAAAAAAAAAAAAAAAAAAGGATGAAAGGATGGGGACTTCTGCCCACTCTCCTATATATGTATAAGTTTATTTGCTTTAAGGAGTTTGCTAGTTTACAGTGATGCTGACTGGGATGATCAGTCTTGTTCCTGGGCCGCTGAAATGCATTACATCTTTTTTTACAGCTGCTAATAGGGAGAAAAAAAGTCTAGAATAGCCCTTTTTTTGTATTTTTGGTTCTTTTTTTCCCCTTGTGCAGGAGGGAAGGGTACACAGTTAGTTGGGAACTATCTATGAAAACCTAGGGTTATGACTAGCAATACAAGTTAATAATTGACAGCCACGCTGCAAGTAACAATGGCTTCTTTGTGAGCTAATTTGCATTGTCTCTGTGACCTGGGCATTTTGATCTTGGCAGTGAGGTGAGGTCAGGGTTGACCTCTTGTACCTTGATTTCAGTTATTTAGTCCACTGCCTGGATATACTTCTTTCTCCTTCCATGTTCTTTCCCTTCAAAGGGTTAAGTGAGGCAGCTTGCATTGATAATTTCTAAATAATTCAAGTCTGATTGCACACATTGTGAAAAATGATGGATTTTAAATTACACACATTTGGAATTAATTTCTCCAATGCACAGATGGCTTGGATATGGATAGACAAAAGAAAAAGTGAACCTAAGAACTTATTGAAGAGGAAAATATGTACAATACCATTCTGACATTTATGTAGCTTGTTGGGGGACTCCAAATGTGTCATTTACAATGCCCAGGCTTTGTACATTTCAAAAGTATTCATTCTCCTGCGAAGCTCAAGTAACTTTATACCAGTTAGCTTGACATCTGTACTGAGATATATATGAAAGATTCAATCAGTAAAGTATTAAAGGATAACAACTTTATTAACGCAAATCAACATGATTTCACGAAAAACAGATCTTGTTTGCTTGAGACCATTTTCTGAGTCTAATTGGTAGAAATAGCTCTTGATATAGTAGACTTCTGATAGGCATTTGACTTAGCACTGCACAGCCTTTTCATGTCTTTATTTATGTTTTAAAGGCTCTGCACCCAGAGATGAAGAGCAGATTTTCCTTTTACAGAATAAAAATCTGTAATTTGGAATAAGTTACTCAAAAAGGTTTGAGATGCATGAAAATAACTGACATATGCTGCACTTCTGCTGCTAGCATATATAAACAGGGGATTTTAATCAAAAAGGATTGTTCAGCCAGTTGAGGAAAACTGGCATATGCATATGCCAGAAAGAAACGATGCATGTAAAAAAAGTATAGTCTACATTTTTGTTTGTTTGTTTTCAGTGTAGGCATTTAAATAGCAGCAAAGAAAATTGAGTTTACAGGATATGAGACAGTATCTGAGATGCAAAGTGACTGTGACGTGGACTTGAATATACTAAAACTTTTATAAACATAGTGAAGACACTCCCACGGAACACACAAATTTATAAAAAGATGTTTTCTAAGATGGGGAGGCACCTTAGAGACCCTGACACATGTTTTGTACTGTTTGCTTCCACTGATAGTTCCCACTGAAATCAATAAAAATACGTATGGAGAAAGACAATACTCAGTTTAAGCTAGGGTGCCTTAACCCAACCCAGTACAAATATGTGCCAGATGAAACAGTGGAATGTGCAAAGCTTGTTTGTAAGTTTACTGAAAAGGTCAAAGTCTCAGATCACCTACTTAAGCCATGTATGTTTTTTTCCCCTTTTGCAAAAGAAGCCATATTTTATAATCATTCTTTTTTCTAAGTTTTTTCTTTGAATTACAATAAGAAGTGTATATAGAAATATACCACAAAGCTGAAAGTCAATCCTCTGAAATGAATTAATGTTGTTTTCATTTGGCCATCAACAAAGAATCTTTTTCACCAGGAAAGATGCTCTGTATCTGTTGCTGAAGGATTAATGTATTCTGAAAGTTGGGGAAAGCTTCTGGATTTAGTAAGGCTATCTGCAAATGGCTGTTGACAAGAGAAAAAATAAAAATTGGTGACCATTGAAAGCCCCATGGCATTCTGTGGCGACTGACGAGTTGTTTTTCTTAATGCCGTGGAGATCATGGCAACTCTCTCTTCTCTGACACAGAGAAGCCTCCATGACACTTGAGGCTTGACCTGACTTGCTTTCAATAGAGAAGAAGTAAATAAGTAGAAAAATACCATCTTCAAATGACACCCTGAAACCATTATTTAAGACTCCAAAACCACCATAGCTCTTTCCTTCGCCTGGAAGATGACAGATCACAATTATTCTTAGGAAATATTTTCCCTCTTAACCAGCTATGAGCAGTAAGATTTTCTCTTGTTTTATTTCTAACAAACTGCTGGAAGTCTTTCTCTGGGTAACGTAATGGAATCAGTCAAGACAGAAGGAGGACATTGGCTAGGACAGGGGAATAAGTCATATTTGAATTTCAGTCCAATTTGAATTTCAGTGGCTTTGGGCAGAAAGGTACAGAAAAGTTGTCATCTTTGCAAATGAAGACAATCCATATTCATTAAAATCTTTTTGTGTTCTAATCAGGTCTATTTAAATGAGGTGGGTTTTATAGTTTGCACCTTATGTGGTGTCCAAATTACATGTTGCGAAAATACATTTTTTTCGTGTTGCATCAGGAGCTGTAAGTTGTCAGTGTCTTTTGACACCTGAGAAGGATTGCCGTTATTTTAACTGGAATTAAAGACATCTTTAAACACTATGTGGACATGTCTGCTCAGAATGATGCAGGACTTCCATTTCCTCAAAAGAATTTTTAGTTTTGCTGTATTTGGGAATAGTGATTTTGAAATCCATGTTCAGTCACAACCAGTATACATGTAATTCATTGCCTAAGTAATGAAGAGAAGATAAAATATGTTTGAAATTTGAAGAGCTAACTTTATGACTTGCCTGTGTCATGAGATTACATTTGTTTGTATGTACAGTTCTTTCTTTATTTACAGCAATGCAGGGATCTATTAGTGCGAAGAACAGATACATCTCCATCTTTGTGCAACACTGAAGTCTAATTGCTGGTGATAGGAGTATTAGATGTTGAAAGTTCTTGAGCTGGAAATAAAAGTTCAGAGTTACAGGTGGTATTTTCAGTTAGAAGCAATTGTTTTTCCATATCTGCAGTGAATGTCAAGACACTGCTCACTTTTCACGATGATCCAAATAGGGATTTAGAACTTTCATTAATTTGGAGGTTAATAAAAGCCGCCTTTTGTCAGTGCCATGAACTTCAGTGATTTTTGCATCTGGCACTTGGACAGAAGTCAGTGCCACCATTCTTACTGATTTAATAGTTAGATGTTGCCTTGCAACTGTTTATAGGAGTACAGTCTTTTTCCAAAGAGGGAAGGGTTTATACACATATCCTCCTTGACCTCATCTTAACCATTTACCATAATTTTCAAGCTGCAAGACGGTGGTGGTGTTCTGAGAGGTTTTTACATGTTGAAAAATCACGAGAACACATCTGAGTTTTTATCCAATTGAAATCAATACATCTTGTCTAGTTTTCATCACTTGCTAGTATTTAATTATCTACAAGCAAGTCAAATTGATTACATAATATAAGAACCTTACAGCTTTGAAGCAAAATGACTAAGCCTTTAGATTTGGCTAGGATAGCTATCAATGCTGGTGGCAAAATATAATTAATACAATTTATTAATATTTTTGATTGGGAAGAACAACTTTTAATGACTTTGAGGGACTTTATGCAGCTGTAGCTTAGAATTAAAATCCATCATAAGAGTGAAAATCATTGTTAGGGTTTTTTTTTTAAGATCATCTGTCCCAAGTTGTTGGTTATCAAAGGTGCTTGTTCACATATGTATCTTCCTTATATTTTGGATTTAAAGAAAACAGTCTTACACTTTGGTCCCTTATTTCAACTTTTGTGATTATTGGTGGAGGAAGTTTTAAGCTTGAGTCAAAAATAGAGCAAAGTATCTGTAAATATGTGCCTAGGTAAAGGGTTGAATGAGTTCTTCTTGCAACAAGAAATGTACAACTTGCATACTGTGTGTGTACGTGTATACCCTGCATGAAATCTCTCGATGCTGATAAAAATCCTTCAGCTGACTAGAAAAAAATTGTAGATCTTCTCCCTAAGAACACATTTCATTGCTCTTTATTTCGTATTTCTTTAGAATGAAAGTGAAAAAGAAGCCTGTGTAGGGTAAAACCTAAACATATTGAAAGGAGAGAGAGAATAAAGGTCATCTAAACTGCCAGTGCAGCAAAATGAAGGATATTCCAGAGGGAAACAGGATCTAAGGAAGGAAGGGGAACTCTTGGTCAGGTGACAGATGTTTTCCCTCAAGCATAGTGATGGAACAGACACCAGAGAGGCAAAAAACCCTAATGAACAGAAAACTTCTCATTTCTTTTCTTTTTCCTTCTACTCCCAATGTCAGAACAGTATGTCTAAAGAAATGTGACAAGAACTGTCACCTTCTTTGATATTGAAACAGGACCTAAGAAAACAGATAGTTAATTTCAAATTTCCATGTAGGAAGAGAGAAAATGCTCCCATTAATCGGATGTCTAGATATATCAAGGGAAGCTCCAGCACATCCTAGTACTATGCATGTAGTTGAACCTCCTTCAAAGGGAGTGTTGATGGGCCAACATTGATAGTTTTTTCCTTTCCATTGCTGCGAACAAGAAAAGCAGCAGCAAAGTTCTTTACTCCCTAGAATGCTCACTAAAGTAGGATATTAGTAGAATATTTGGTAGAGATTTATCTACATGTTCGTGTTGTGCAGGATAGTTATGAATTTAATGTACCTTTGGTACTTGATTAGTTATGTGCTTGTTCTCAGGCTCCCTTGCACAGGCTTCCTTATTGCAGTTCCTACTTAAGGTCAGACTGTGCACTGACTTGCAAGAGAATTGGATAAATCCATTTAACATGAAATAACAGACTTTGACATTTGGCTGGCACAGAGGTTTTTTAAAAGGACGTTGCCGACACATCAGTCAGTTTCCAATGTGATAAATACATTGTTTCCAATGTTTGAAAAATCAGCAATTTATTAGAATAAAAGGTCATCACTAAGTCAGACATATATCCATGAGTGCATATGTCTTTTTCCTTTTATTTTTTTTTTTCCTCCTTTTTGTAACAGCAACCAGGTAACGCAACAGTAAGCTGGGAGCCAAATTTGCCCTTTGACACGGAGCTCCTGTTGGTTAGAAACTACTGGGAGCCATATGCTTCTGAAGTTAAAATGCGTTTCTTTATGTTTATGCTGTTTTAATGTAGCCTATGATCCTGCAGTCATTTATGCAGTAAAAATTCCCATCAAATTCAACAGCAGCATGAGGATCAACAATAGTTGATTTTCTCTTAGTAGGGCTTCCAGCAAGAGGCTGCCTGCTGCTTCCAGCTATTGCAGAATGCAGCCTCATGCTGCTCATGGGACTAAACAGCTGTGATCACATTACATCCACCCAGCGGTCTTTTCACTCACTGCCTATAAAATGACAATGGATCAAGTTTAAACTGACCCTGTTGACTTTTAAAGCCCTTAGTGTAGAAGGAAGTACACCTCTAAGCCTCCCCCATTCATTTGGCTCTTGAGTCCTCTTAGTTGTGTTCCAATCAGAGGTTGTTGGTTGGCAGAAATTCTGTTGTTGTAGCCACAATGGTTTTGTAACTTGTTTCCTCTCAAACATCTCTTTGTTTTTTTTCTCCTTCCATCTTTTTCAAAATGTTGTGGGAATCACAATTTCTGATATACCCTTCTGCCCCCTCTCCCCTACCTCCCAGAAGTGTGTTCAGTTTCAATTGCTCTTCTACAAAGCAGCAGAAATGTCCTGTCTCCTTACAGCATTTCATAATGATTTTGCTTAGTTTCACTTTTAAAATACAGAGTCATACAATAATTCAGGTTGGAAGGGACCTCTGGAGTCCACTGGATCTCAAAACAGGGCTAGCTTCAAAGCTAGGTCAGGTTGCTCAGGGCTGTGTCCACTCGAGTTTTGAGTATCTCCAAGGATGGAGATTACACAGCCTCTCTGGGAAACCTATGCCAGTGATTGACGGCGCTCATGGGAAGACTTTCTTCTTCATGTTTGATGAGAATTTTCCTTGCTGCAGCTGTGATTGTTGCCTCTTATCCATCAACTGTGTATGTCTGAGAAGAGTCTGGCTCTGTTATCGATAACTCCCCTCTCTTTGACAACTGAAGACAGTAATGAGGTCCCCTGAAGCCTCCTCTTCTCCAGGCTGAGCAAACATCATCCTTCAGTCTCTCTTCATAGGGCATGTGCTTCAACCTTCTGGTCATTTTAGTAGGCCACTGCTGAACTTGCTTCAGTTTGCAGATCTCTCTTATACTGAAGACACAAAACTGGACATAGTCTTCCAGACACCTTTTGAGTGCTGGGCAATAGGAATAATCACTGGATCTGCTATTCATGCAATTATTAGTACTGCCCAGTATGTGCTTGGCATTCATTGCCACATGAGTGCACTGGCTGCTCATATTCAACTTTTCTACCAGGACCAGGTCCTTTTCTGCAAAGCTACTGCTTAGTCAGTTGGTCCTCAGTCTGTGCTGATGCACCATGTTGTTCCATCTCAGGAGCAGAACTTATTTATCTCTGAACTTTGTGAGGTTTTTCAGCCTGTTTCCTCAGCCTGTCAAGGTCCCTTTGAATGGCAGCTCTGTCCTCTGACATATCAGCCAGTCTCCCTGCTATTATATCATTCATGAGCTTTGCTGAGGGTGCGTTCCATCCTGTTCTCCAGATTGTTGATGAAGATGCTAAATAGTATCAGTCCCAATATTTTTTTTTTTGAAGTTTCAAAGTGGTTTCTTAGAGCTGGGAGCACCTTGGTAGGAGAAAAATAGTTTATTTATAGTAATGATAATCTTGTAGCAATATAAAATATAGTAAGTCTTACAAATGTTGAGATATCATGTTAAGATGTGTTGTAAATGTCTCCACCAAAACTGAGCATTAATGAGGCAAGACCTACACTTTGGTAAATAATATATGTAGAATAGATAAAAAAGAAGGTTTGTCTGAACATTCCCATCTTAGGGACATGCAACTGAGACCAAACTTTTCAGATTGGGCCCACTTTGCACTAGAATTTTGTATTTACTTGTGGCTTAAAATGTGGCTGCTTAAAAATAGAGAAGGTGGCAATGATTCGAATTGAAGCCACAGATCTGTAACGCTTGGATTTGGAGGTGGGAGATTTGCTACTGTAAGCATTCATGAGATATGTTCTACTCCCTACTCATCAGGTAGAGAGTATGATGCTGATAATTGAGTGGTTTCTAGGTATGTTTGGGGGAAAGCAGAGAGAGCATGTGGTTTGTTCAAAGGTGCATAGGAAATGAAAGTTGCACCATTTGACCAAAATTTGATCATCTGAGTCCCAGACCAACACTTTAACTTCACATAAGGCATTAGCTCAGAATCAATAACTGACACCTAGGGAATAATAAGGGAATCATTTTATGATGCTTTCCTTCTATAGTTTTCCAGCATTCAGTGACCTCTGGCTCAGGAGCTCTTGGGGCAGATAGGGTATTTTAGAATTTTAATAATACCTTTTTGTGTTTAGTGATGTCATTCACAGCTAAATAAATGAGTTGGTTTCAAAGAGTCTTGGCACTTGCATCTCCAAAGTCCTTGGTAAATGGCAAGGTACCTGGCAGTGGATTTTGAAGTTAACTTCTTTCATTGGAACAGCTTACCTGGTAGGTATGACTACAAGGTCTCCGTAATAACATTAGGTACCTGACAATTCAATCCCACTGAACTATTGTGTCTCATGTCAAATGAAAATGAGTTTGGACAGATACTGACCTCTCTCTCTGTGCTGAATATCCTGGGTCTACTTAATCCAGTGTGTGGTGATGTGTCATTTAATCATAATCACAGCAAGCAATGAGCATTTTTTTTGTTGTTGTTTGTTTCTCTTTTTCCCATACAGTCTCATTCTTTTTGCTGTCTTTTTAGTGGTTGTTATGAGTTGAATTGACTGTTTCTGTTTGCCCAGAAGAAAATTTCCTTCCGGCAGAAACATGAAAATCATGGGGCAATATTAGGGAGAATTACTTCCTAATAGCCTGGAAATTCATGTGCCCAGAAAGAAAGGCAGCACCACAGAAAGGGTGTTGCTGACCATTCTATAGTGTTTCTACCTTTACTTTGCCTCTTTTTTCTTGCCCTTGGTTCTTCCGTCACAGTCAGTCAAAATGCTGCCTGTCATGAATCTGATACTGGATGACTAGGTGAGTTCTCCAAAAGCAGAATGTTTTGGAATTGTATGTGCAGGAAATTTAATTAGGCACTTAAAAAAAATGAAAACTTGTGTTTTTTGTTTCAGCATCTTGAAACTGAATTCAACTCAGGAGACCAGGTTCTGAGGCTCTCACCTCACCATGCCTTCTAGGCCCTTAGGCCTTCTCTGACAAGAATCAAAGAAATCTTGAGAGCCCCTGCCAATGCTCCATCAGAAATGAACCTACCTACTTGTATTTCCACCAAGTATTTAACTGGCTAGGCATTTGCCAACAGGGGAAATGTTCTGGGTTCTTCTTTTTGTACAAATGGTGGTCACCCCATGTAAACACAGCAATATGTCCGCAGACAAGGTCATAGGTCCTGATTGTTTTTTGCTTAGTTAGCTGATTCTTTTCTTTTTTAGAAGTTTAGAGCCATTGTGGTGGCTCAGGTGACTGAACTTAATACCATGAGTAAAGAACAGTCAAAAAGTTTATAAAATGGTAAAGAGAATTTTTGCCATTGACAGAAATCTGTTCACATAAAGTATGCAGCAATTACTTGCAAAAAGCTTCTGATGAGTAAATACTTGGTAAAGAGACTTTGAGGAGAAAATGTGTCCTGGTCAAGTGCTTGATTTGTAATGACAGATTTAGCTATATTTCACTCCAGTTTTCTAAGACCTTGTCTTAGAAAGGCCTCTTCTAATCTGTTTAACTCCTGATCACCTTATTGATGCTTCTAGGGCTAGAGTTCCAGATAGTGCCAAGGAAATGGAAGCAGCGCTGTGATGTGAAAGGTATGTTTGAGCTCAGTAGGAACATTTCCTCCCATGGCTGCATTGCTTTGGGAGCCTGGGCAGGCTGAAAATGTGATTTGCATTTTCTTTCTTGCTTGGGAGTGTGGGTGCCATTCTGTGTTGTGGGTAATACCACTGCTGAGTAGCAGGGGAATGGTATATCCCTCTGGATAGGGAGTGGGTAATGGGTAGATGCCCATTTATGTTTTGACATAAATTTAGATAGTCCTGATGTTCTGGACAAGTAAAAGAGGTTTACCAGGCAGTACATTGGGTCTCAGTTCTGGTCAGTACCATAGGGAGGCAAGTCCATAGCTTGTTCTTTTGGAGTAGATTGCCTATACATAATCAAGTAGTCATCTCCAGGACTCTTGATGGTTTGGCCTGTTTGATTGCTGTAGAATTTTTGCAGGACCCCTTTAGCTACATATACATGTGCTAAAATTGGCTCTACGGGCACAATAGCAAAGCTTAGCATCTTTATGAACCTTTTTATTAGTACTTGAGGCTGTCTGTATTATGCATGAGCATGCTGTGGTACTGCATTACTCTGTCTTCCATCAATATGTCTTGTTCTCTTCCTTTATCGGCTAATGTTCACGATAATTCCAGGGGTACATCTTAAAGCCCAACCAAATGAATATCATAACCTGAACAGGTGGAAGAACATGATATTAGGATGTTGAATATTCTAATACATGAAACAGCCAGCCGTATAGTTATGTTTTAACAACATAATCAAAACAGAGATATATCTGTGTAATAAAATTGACTGTTGCTATAACCAATACTCTTAGAATGATTACATGATTATAATGAAAATGCGGTGGTTATTTGCTACGTTAATTAGCTGTTGATTTAATGTTATACAAATGTGCTTCCTTTCAAGTATTCATATTTCGTGCTGACATTTCTGAATAGGACTACCAATTAGTTAAACATGGGTAAGTAGAGGTGCTGATTATAGGTAAGCTACAACACAAGACAGTAGAATAGGGCTTCATAATTTTAAACTTTTAATATGTTACTATCCAAAGCATGTTGTTGTTAACGCAGTCTTTTGGTTGCGTTAACACCACCTTTTTAAATAAGCACCTATCTTTGATATCCACTACACAGCCGAAGTTGCTAGAGAAAGAGATGTTGCTTCTCTGTGCTGAACTTCTCTGTGAGATCCTATATTCCTCTATCTCCCAGCAAGTCCAGCTTGCAAAGCCCTTGGAGAAATATTTAGTGGTTTACCCCACTTCATCTCAAGGTGAAATCGAGGGAGGCTTTTAGTGTTTTGGACTTTATTGCAATGTCAAGATGTCTCTGTAAGTGTACAAAATGTCTTTGACTTAATGAAAAGATAAATAATATAATCAAAATGTAAAAATGTGTACAGCTAAACTGTCTTCTTGAGTCAAACTTTCTTGAAGCTGAGAAAACGCAGCTTACCCTGTGCTAATGAGGACGTTTCATAAATCTGCCTCATAACGAGAATCCCTTTGCCTCTTGCTTACCTGTGCAAGCCAAAGCCACATCCTCAACTGATATCAGTGCCTGCTTTCAGTGGGGATTATTTCCAACAACTTATGCTTGACTTACTGTATCTGGGGACTGGACCCACATGATTTCCATCTATAGTGATCCTGCACTTAGATAAAATTTATGAGTCTGAAAACTGACGTGTTTAAACACATGTAAATGCTTCATTGGTTGAATCCCTTAAACAAAATGTAGATTCTTTGATCAAAGTGTTTTTTTCCTAGTGATTGTACAACAGTCTGAGCTATAAGCTGGAGGTGACTTGGAGATTAACAATATGTGGTGTTTGCTCTAGACATTTTTTCAAAAAAGATCTTTTCATGTGCCATCTCTTGTAATGTTTTCCTTACTATAGCTTGCTATTTTCTTGGCTGCTTCCCTCTTAGTTATATTAAAAGAACATACAATATTTTTTGTAGGTCTCTGTCCTACATGCAGATACAGAAGTTTTTTGCTGGTTTTGTATGTGTAAAACACTTCCCTAATCAATAAGCCATCAGTGCAATAAAACTGCAACTTAATGTCTTTAGAACTCTGCATGTGGGTTTACTACATTTGCAAAAGTGTAATTAGCCAGGAAATTTTTCAGTAGTATTAGGAGTTAAAATCAGCAAAGTGCATTCTCAGTTTGTTTGAGCAGCAACAAGCCAATTCAGTCACTCATGCCTACTGATAAGCTGTTTCACAGGAAGCTATGCAAAATGCAGCAAAAACATCAATTTTTTTCCTTGGAAAATGGTTAAAAACCATAAAAATTGTATATCAGAGACTGATTGGAAACTTTTAATCTGTCCACAAACTACATAAAGTGACAAGCCCTTCTGGCTTCTGCGAATCTGTAATTGTCTGTATTTAAAAATTCATTTGCTACCAGAACTCCTCATCGTGCACGTGGAAAATTACCATGATTTTTATATCTAGATTCAAATTTTTACAAGCATAAATCTAATACTCATACACAAAGGTGATACAATGAAATCTGGGAAACTGAGAAGAAAAATTTAAAAGCTATTATACAAAATATGGATTCGTACCAGATTTTCTTCATTGTTTTATTAGTTCAAAATAGTTATTTCCTCTGAAGGACTGACTGACAAAGAAAGATATACTCACACGCGAACCTCAGGCCATAGAAAACTTCATTCCAAACACTTTTCCTTGGATTTTGTACTTGGCAGATAGAGCTGAAGCCATCAGAAAGGAAGGAGGTGGACAGAAAGTGAATTATGATTTTAAATGCTTTGTTTTGGAAGGCACCAGTGGAAGACTAGATCTACTGGCCTTTTTGCTGCCTTCTCTTTTCTCCTGTAGGAATTGCAGGTAGCTCTGGTGGTAGATGCCAGAAAGACCCACACAGATATGGACAGATTTTAATGAGCTGCTTTTAGCCTGTTTAAACTTCCCTTCTGGTATATGGTGTAAGGCCTCCACTCCAGAGAATAATTCCTTTTATCTGTTACTGTCTGGGATAACACATAAGCATCAGTTAAAATCTCAAGCCTCTGCTTCAGTGGGATGCAAGCCCACATTTAAAACTAGGCACGTATTTAACTGCTGTTCAGAATAGATTTTTTTTTTTTTTAAGCAGGCTTTATTTTTTAATTACACAAACACAAAGAAGAACAGCATGGGGGTATTTGGTTTTTGTTTTTGTTTTTAATTCTGACTTGTTTTATGTTCTGGTAACCTAAATAATTTTAGACAAGTAGTTTGGCCATACCCATGGTGCCAGGGACTTCAAGCTCTTCTAAGTCACTCCAGCTTTGTCCACAAGTACTTCCCCCCCTACATGAACACAATTTATTATTCCCTTTGCTAATATGAATTGTGAGTAAAATTACTGTTCTTCTGCTCTGCATTATTGTGCTTTCTTTATATCATCTAACAGGTGAGTGGATGTCAAGAATTTGACCAGTCTTTTTCTAAATATTGAAATTGTCTTGCATGCTTGCACTATCAGACAGCTTTGAAAAAAAACAGCGGCACATCCAGTTGGAGTTAGTAGCCAGACTTCAGGTTCTTAATTATTTAAGACTTAACCATTTTTATTTTTCTTGTTGCATGGCAGGTATCAAACCAGTTTTCAAAGAGGAAAGCATGTCTGCTTTGGGAGGCATTTTTGCTCTACTTCTTGCTTTCTTGTTTCTGTAAGTTGCAAAAGAAAGCCAAAGATATCAGTCATCCCTTGCGCTTTAAATGTAGAGAATTTTAACTGAAGAATGGAAGGAGAAGATGTTTGGTGAAAAGAATGGGATCTGTACTGAGGAGGAAGAGAGGCGGAGGAAATGAAGAAACCTTATGCTGACTTTTTATTAGAATCATAAGATCACAGGTTAGTTCAGGTTGGAAGGGGTCTCAGGAGGCCTCTAGTCTAACCTCCTGCTTGAAGCTGGGTCAGCTATAAGACCAGGTTGCTCAGGGCTTTATCCAGTTCTTGAAAGCCACATCCGTTTGAAAACCTCCAAGAACTCCAGGCTGCACAGTCCCTCTCAACAGCCCGTTTCATTGCTTTACTGTCCTCATGGTGAAAAAGCTTTTTCTTCCATCCAGTTGGATCCTCTTTCATTTCATTTGATATCTTTTGCCCCACATCCTCCTGCTGCACCACTGTAAAGAGCTTGGCTCTGTCGTCTTGATGACCTCCTCACAGGCTGCTATTAGATCCCCCCAAAGCCTTTACTTTTCCAGGCTAAAACCTCTCTCTGTGGGGCGCTTGCTCCACCTTGATGTCCGTCCACTGAACCAGTGGCATTTGATCATCGTCCTTCCTGTGCTGGGGGCCCAAAACCGCAGTACTCATGATGTGGTCTAATGATCCCTTAGTAGAGGAGGATGATGGGCTGTGCTTCTGGTAATCCAGGCCAGGACACTGCTTGCTGCCTTGGCTGCCAGAGTGTCCTGCTGGCTCATATTCCCTTTTGTAGGTTTCTATCTTTATCTGAAAGGGAATGTTACTTGATTACTAAAACTTCATAGAGCTAACCAAGCCCCCGGTGGTAGGAGCTGGTTAACTACTTACATTTGGCAGAATTACCTTGGCCTCACTGAGCAACAAAATGCTCAGTTATTCTCCTAAAGACTTGCCTGACTCTGGAATGTGTAAAGGCTGTGGAGTTTGGTCTGTCGTATATTTGGTGAATTGTAAATGTTCTGTGCTCACTTTTTCCCAGGTGTGATACCTGCTAATCCCTAGTGACAGTGACCTGCTATTCTGAGCGTGGGGTTGATGCATTATTGATTAATCCAGTTTAGACTGCACTTAAAGTGGTTGTACTTCAATTACATGTGGTATCTAGAAATAATAGCTTAGCATTTCAGAGGCTTCTTTGAAGGGCTGGGGGTTTGTGTACTGCACAATGTTTCTTCTCATGGCATTTCTGTCTTATCAGAAGAAAAAGTGTATCTTTTAATGGAGTATTCTTTTAATCTGGTTGCTTTTATATTAAAATAATTTATCATTAGTAAGCTGCTTTTTTCCTGTGGATGTCTTATTTTAGCAGTAAAATTTGTTACTTCCAAAGAAAATAATACATCACTTGAAACCCCTATGCTGTAATCTCAAAATGAAGCTTCTTTATTGAACCTTTTCTTTTCGTGTGTGTATGTGTAGTTTTTGGTCAGTTACTCCTGTTTTATTAATGTTGAATTCTTTTATAATAATTTATCTTTATAGTTTCTGGCTGTGCCCATTAGTATACTGTCTTGCTTTCTGATATTGAGAGCAAAGAGTAGATGATGTAGCTAAGTTGCATGGTTTAAAAAATATTATAGGTCTCCGGGTAGCTTTCACATAAAAAGCTTTTATTTTCTTTTGTGGGTACTAATAAGTACCTCTTTAGCATCATGCTGATCGTGAAATATTTCAGATTCTACTGCTGACAGAAGCAGGCTTTATCTAGTAATTTGAAGAGAGATCTACATTTTCACAAATCCTCTGTGATTTCTTGGGTGAATCACTTCAATAAAATTATCAGTTAAAGTAAAATCAGTTTAAAATGTAATTAGTTATTGAGTAAAAACCCGTTAAATGTGTTAAGCTATTATCAACGTTAGTAGGTGCTAGAGGTATGTAGTTTGAACCTGAATTTCAGAGGTGCTACCAAGTCAGGCATCCAAAATCTTCATGTTTTATGTGCATTTTGGATTGCATTCAAACATTTAGGGTACAAATGTTTACCATACATCTCTTTTTATTTCTGCTCTGACAGTGCATAGAATACCTGATGCATAGTGTGGTACTTGGTGTGTTTGGTTGTGTCTGGGGAAGGTAGTCTCTTTCCTGAAAAATTTACTATCTAGGTTTAAGAGCAGAGACCGCAGGTGGGCGCAGATGTTTAAGGGAGCATTATAGACCCAGTAGACAAGAGAGATCAACGTGGGAAGTAACACTGCCAGTGTCCCACTTGCTGAAAGAGTATTTATTCTGGGGAGTGGTGAGTGGGGGTGGAACGCAACAAGGGGGACTTGTAATCAAATATTTGTAAGTGGATGTTCCGCTAATGGATGTTTGCTACAAGTTTTTTCTAGAGCAGAAATGGGACCGTTTGAAAATGCATGAGAAAGTGGTGAGGTTTGTGGCTCAGAGTCAAGAGTCAAAACCTTGGCAGTAGATGAGAAGTGTTAAGTAAGGCCACAATGAGCTTGAGTACAAAATATCCTTTTTGGTTCAGTTGAGTCAGGAGAGAGCTACTCGGGGGCAACAAGTTGGTCAAAGTGCCGAAGGAGGAAACTGTTTCTTGCAGTAGAATTTGGAATAGTGGGGAGTGGGACAAGGGAGTCATGCCAGAGGCAGAGGAGAGCATGCTAAGGAAGATGTGTTATATTAGAAACTTTGCCCTTGTGGACAGATAGAAACAGGCATGCCTTGGAACATTATAGTAATTTGTGTAAATGTACTTTAGTTCAAGCTCAGAGGGATTCAAAGCAGTGATTTATTTATTTATATATTTTTCTTCAAAAAACTTAGTGGAAAGTAATGTATGAAATTAAATAATACTGGTAAATTGTTTGGGACAAAACCTAAGAGAAATAAATGCTCGCACTTGACAACTTTTTTTTTATCTTAGCAGTCTTTATTTGGCACAAATTTAGTGGAATTGCTAGCAAGAGTGTCAATTTGCAGGATCTGGCATATGGCACTTAATAGCATAAATGCCTAAACATTACCACTCACACAGAGAAAAGGCGAAGAGTTTAGCTGCATAAGGAACTTCAGGTTGTAACTGTGTAAGAGTAGCAAAGGATCAAAGTGCAGCGTACCTTGATTGCTGTAGGTAACAGTGGATGTACAACAGCTACAGAATATATGCGAGTCCATTGTAATGCTTGTGTTTTTCTAACCTGGGTTTTTGAGCATCAGATACCAAATATTCTGCCAAAGCACAAGGGGAAAAGAGAGATCAAGGAGAGAAAAAGCCCCTAAGTTGTTTAATTCCCTGATTGTTCAGTCATTAGTCAATATATTAGGTAAAAGTGCTTACTGAGTTATTGTACAAAATAAATAAACATTTTTAGCACCTATGTATCGTGACTTAAAAGCAAACCTTTGTTTGGTTTCTCATTCAGAGTGAAATAATAGTACCTCTGTTGATCATAAAGGAATGCAACTTTGTGGCAGATGTATATTTTTTTCTTCCTTTGTAATGTTGCTGAGCAATATCTAAAAATAACAATAAGTTTAATCCTTATGAGAACAATAAGGACAATAAAGCCACAGACGATCTCCATGTGTCCATACGAAGTCTTATGCACTGAATCAAGTAGATACCACAAGAGTGTAAGTTTTTTCTTTCTCTTAAATCGTCGTTCAATTAGCTTTGTCTAGGGAGCACATAGAAGCTCTATTCCTTTGCATAGCTTTTCAGATCTTGTAAAGCTTTACAAATATTCTGGAGTAATTTTCTTTTTATTTACATGTGTTTCTCCCTAGCTTAAAGTATTTTTTGTCTCTGTGCATGCACACAGACATATATCTAAGCAAAACAAGATTTCAGTTTGATTTTGCTTTGTGCAGTCTGCCTAGTTGTAAAGTGTTTTTCAAGGCCATGCTGTAAACCTTGTTGATTCTGCAGCATACACAGGCTTTCTTGGGAATCAGGAGATCAGGCCATCCTGAAGTTCTTCGGGAATTTAGTTTGTACTGTGCCCGTACAGCATCTCTCACAGTGGCATCCTGTGGGTGAGCAAATCTTCTTGTGTGTTAAAAGAATGAAAGTAATTAAACAACAACAATGATCAAGCATGTGTCTGTACTACCAGATTGTGATAAGCAGAAGTGAGATTTTGGGAGATGGTTTTTGGGGTGGTTTTTTTTAAGGTCAGTCCTTACCCGTTATTCTTACAGTCATATGTTAGATGAAGCATGAAGGCAACGGAAACAGTTACAGTTTTCAAAAAACTTGCACTAAAAAGTGCAATAATATAAAAATTATATTA
>NW_009211317.1:0-31417 GCF_000690835.1 Fulmarus glacialis | reverse complement strand
CCCCCCTCCCTCCCCGCAGGCTGAAGTCACCGTCGAGCAGTGACTCCCTGTGCCTGACACCAGCGAGCACCTTGCACTGACTCAGCCAGGAGCAGCTCCAACTCGAACGCCGGGGCGGGAGTGGGCAGCGGCAGGGAGGGCGAGAGGCACTCCTCCAGCACCACCCAGCACTTCTGTCGTTCTTCAGCCGAGCACTCCTCCTCTTTTGAAGTAAACCCTGGTTGCCAGTGAAGTCAGAGGGAGCTCTGCCTTTGGCCTCAGCTGGGGAACAGGAGTTGGCCCGGGGCCTGCCTGGACCCTCTGCTTTCTGGTTGCACCCCTGGAGCCGCAAAGCTGCCACCCTAAGTTTTAGCCAACAGTGGATTTACTTGACCCTCCAGCAGCTTAGTTTCACGTTGACATCTGACATCTCCTTGCTGATACCGGCTGACACCCAGCCCGGCCACCACTGGACCCCTGAACCTCCTCCTCACCACCTCCCCTCTCCGACCTTCCACATCCCTCCCGCAAGCAGCAGAGCCCGTGCTGCCCGGGGCCGGCTGGGGCTCAGCCCTCGCGCTAGCACACCCGCCTGTTTTCCAGACCGTTTTAAGGCTCTAACCTTTCCTCTCCGCTCTCATTCCAAGATTTTCCTCCAGGCCTTTGTCACCTGGAGTCTGAATTACCGCTGCGCCCCTGGCCCCAGCAGCTGTAGCCTTGACTCCTGCAAGTTCCCATGGAAAACTCCATGTCCTGGTTTGCCGATGGGGCTGCCTCACCTCCCTTTGGAGCTCACACCACCATATCCCCAAAGGCTAATAATGACTTGGCTGTGTGTTGGTGCTCTGGTAATGCTGACCTCCATCTTTGTTGTGCCAAAGGGCCAGGTTTTCCTGCCAGCTAAGTAGCTTCCCTCACGTTCACCATTTTATTTCCTCTCTTGCATCTTTTCCAGGGAAGGAGAAATGAAGGTGGAGAAGGAGTGCCTTCCCCTGCCGCAGAGCTCCCTGCACCAGAGGTCCTCCTTGCTGAATAGGGGAAGGCACAAGGAGAGCTGTGCTTCACGGCTCACGGTGCAAAGCTCAACGGTGCCCCACTCCTTCAGCTTGACATATATGAGGTCTGTATGGATCCGTATGATCTTCTCTTTACAGCACGTCCTAGTGTGGTTTTGCAGGGACTGCATTTTCTCCCTTGCCCCACATTCATCCTACCCTGCATACAATGCATGCTCTGGACCTCTTGTTGCAGAGGCAGCCCTACAGCAGCACAGCCCCCTTTCCCTAACTACATTGTGGCTGCTGCACCCACCCCTGGTCCTGGCACAGTATTCACAGAGACTATCAATCACTCCTGCCTCATCTCAGCACAGTGACGGAGTCACTAGCTCTGCAAGCAGATCACTGCAATACATGACCAGCATGGAGTTGGTTTCCCTCTGCAGGCAAATGCAGACTCAGGTGCCCAAGGCAGCACTGTTCTCTTGGACTCCTCATTTCCCTCCTGCATTTTACCTTGCTGCCTCATGGTCTCCTTATCCATCATCCATTTCTGTACTTTGCTCTTACCTCAGCTCCTCCAGCCACCTCCATCTATCCTCCTCATATAATGGCTGTATAATAACATCACCGAAGGATTTGTTTTCTTTTGCTGATAACCTGTCCGTAGTCCAGCTGAGTCAAATTTAAGCCCGACAATGAGGACTTGGTGAAAACCTAAAGAGAAAGACCTAGAGGAAGAACAGGTGTCCTGAGTCATGATCAGCAATCTACGATCAGTCCTCAGACATTTCTGTGAGCTTCAGTGGAGGTTAAATGCTTGTTGCAGATGCGCCTTTCTATAACAGAGTAGAAGATAGCATGGTTTACAAGATATTAAATGCAATCTCACTCTGTATTACCTATTAACATTAGGGTCACTTCTAATGATTCCTACAGATTTTTTAACAGTTGCGTAGGACTTTTCCATAAGGACTCAAGTAATAGTTTAAGGACAGGGAAAAGCAAAAGAAGCTAATGAAGTAAACATAGACTGTAATTTTTTTACAGTTTCTTACAGTACAGTATTTTTAATTAAAAAAAATATTGCCCTGGAGAAAATAACCTTCCATTTGGCACAAAACATAATTCTGGCCAACAACCAGATCTGCATACATTTGCTTTCTCTTGCACAATGTCTTATGCTACCTTCCTCCCTTCTCTAGAAAATGTACAATGAAATACAAGCAAATACATGTATTTTATTTTTATTGTGAAACACTTCTTCTCATGAAAGAAAGGAAGCCTTGAGAGTATTTCAGACTGCCTTTTATAGTTCCTGTAGCTATAACTAAAACATGTGTTTTCAACATAAATCACAGTGATATAACTATTTACACATTTTGTACAGTGCCTTATTGTTCCTCCTACAGAAAAGTCCTATAGGATCCAATAGAAAATAACTCTTTTACATCCAGCATCAAAGACTACATTCTCATTTATAGCGAGGAAAGCAAATCATGAAAGCAGATGATGGCGAAGGAAGCTGGGGGCTGCAGACCTGGGGCATTTGGGAGTTCTCCCTCTGTGCAACACGCACATTTTGGTGAGGCTATGAAACCATTTCATCATGGGCTGCCAACAGAAGTGCATCTTTCAGTCAGACCAGATTTACCCAGCTGGGTCACTGGAAGCCAGGGTGCAAATACCCAGGTTGTGCTGCATAGACTTTGACATGCGGCTGGTGGAGCCTGGCTCGTTTTCCACCCCTGTGATGGGAGAAAGGGCTGGCATCTCAGATGTTGCAGAGAAGGAGAAGCAGACGTCGTCAAATGGTCTCTCACATCAGCTTTGCTGTACTATCCCACCCAGGGACCCTGTGTCCTCCAGCTGAGTAATAAGGGAGGCATGTTTTGAGAAGGCTGGCTGTGATGGTGCAAACACCCTCTAGCTGCTCTTCCCCCTGGCTGCAGGGTTAAAGTCTAACCGCAGCCGGACACAGCCCGTAATGAGAAAGAGGAGCGCGGAGGCAAAACAGCCTGGCTTGGGATGGAGGAGCTGCCTGGCTGACTCCTCTAACAGGGACTTATGGCATGACTGTCCCACAAAACTAAAGCACAGCACTGCCTGGAAACGTATGACCACAAGGTGAACCGGGGAGAGCTGTCAGCAGCAAGAATGGCAAGAGGAGGTGGGGCTGTTTGACTTGGCTCTGGGATACTGGTAAACTGAAGAAAATGACAGTAAACGTAAAAATGTCACTCTAATAATAGTAACTGACATTGCTGCTCCCTCTTTCATCAGAAATCCCAAACACTCGGTGGGGTGATAGAAAGAAGATTGTTTAACCCACCAGGGGCAGGTGGACACCTCTGAAACAACAGCGTGGGAAGTCTGGACACAGGAACACCTAGGACATGAGTGCAGAGCCCATGAGAAAACCCCAGCAACACCGCGCTCACCTTCATTTTCAAAAACCAGCAGCAGGAGAGTCTGAGCCATGCAAAAAAGCAGAATGCAGTTCTAGGTCTAGCCCAAAAGGCAGCTGTTCCCAGTGCATCAGGTTTTAGATCAGATTCACACAGGGTCTGTTTGGGGGAAAAAGATCAGGAATATTACTATTGCTTTCTGTGGGGCAGTAAGGACATAACCTTCTCCAAGCCTGCCGTGACACGGAGCAGTATTTTGCTGTCGCTGGTTGATGAAATTGCACATCAGCAGAACGATGATCAGCTGTCCTCCGGGTTTTGTTTTCTTGCCTTTTAGACCTTATTGATCCTCCTCCCAAAATCACACTCTCAGGCTTGACTGCTGCACGTGGTGAAAGCTACACTGTGGAAATGCCAAAAGTGGCTCTGTGAAAGCCCTGTTCTGAAGTGATGCCCATGCAGTGCTTTACCAGCGAGAGGCACCCACGCCCACTGAGCAGCCAGGACGCCTGGGGGTGCTGAGAACCTGCTGCTTCTGCTGGAGCTCACTCGCAGGAGCTCTGGGACAGTGACAGTGACATTGACCGAGGAACGTGCCATGGCACAGCTGCTCCCTGTCTCCTGGCCTGCAGCATGTGCTGCACTCGGCTGGCGTTCATGTGGAGGCAAAAGCCTTCTGAGCCACCCCCCTTTGCTATGCCCCTGAGGGAAGCCTCCCTGCACTATGGATGCTCAGCACTTCTAAAAAACAACTGCACAGCTGGGAAAGTACCTACAGAGACATGCACTTTTTTCCTCATCAGGGCCTATGGACGCATCAGGTCCAATAGATGTGACACTTTGCTTGGTTTTGTTAGAAAAGAGCTTGGAGACCAACTAGCATGCACTTATTAGAGATGTCCATACTTCTGGCTATGTGTCAGTGCTAAGATTCAGAGCTAATATCCTGGCAGTAAGCATAGAGACAGCTTGCACCTCTGAGACATGTTCTTAAACAGCGAGGAGTTCATGTGCTGTTTGCACTCGAAAGGATTTTCTTTGCAACCACAAATACAAGCCTGCATGTGTATAAAGGGTTGAGAAGTTGCTGTATGATTCTGCAATGATGAAAGACGCTAAGCCAGCATGCTCTGAAGTTTGCCAGCCGAATGCAGACAGGGTTTTTTCTCCCTTTGTTCCTGCTCCCCACATATCTTGCACTAAGTGATTTATTTCTTAAGAATACTACGTTTCATTCAGCTTAGTATAAACCCAGAGAGTGCTGAAAAAGGGGAGGGCAGTACATGAGTAACTTCTGGCTGCTGCCCTCTGTTGCGTCTGCAGCTTGCTCTTAGGACAAATGTGTATAAGCAGAAAAGCTGTGTGAGCAAAGAGGCAAACAATAAAGTTCTATTAGAGAAAAAGCATCACCACTGTGTATTGGAAGGTATATTGAAATCAATGCTAATAGCTTCCTTGGAAAGAGTTTACAAGGTAAATGTTCCTGAGCAGTGCCTAGCAGATAGGTGTTCTGACTCACAGGAGGAGGCTGTAGCATTCATGACTCCCAGCCACTTACTGATACCACTTGAATGAGACAAGCAGAGGTTTCTTATTTACTGACCTAGAGAAAGATATCAGTTCCAATGTTTTCAGTGCTCGTAATTTAATTCTGAATCTTATAATATTCTTTTTTCCCCCTAAAACACTTTCACTAGGAGTTCTGTGAGTATATCAGAATCAGGGCTTTCATTTTGTGCAAGGAGGAAGTTTGCAGTTCTCATGTTTTATGGGGGAAATCTTTAAAATATGGTCCAAAAGCTCAAAAAAAAAAACAACCCCAAAACCAAACAAACACACACAACAAATCAAGTAAAACCCAACAAATACCTTCACCTGGTCAGGCTGAAGCTATATACACACACCTTTTTGTCTGCATGAAGCAACCAACACAGCTCTAATCTGTACATCACAGTCACTCTGGTTCAGAATAGCAAAACTATTTGAATTTGTTGAAAAGATGTCTCCAAACCTTTGCTTCAGCCCACTGTCCCATCAAACATCTAGGCACAATTTGAGGTTTTGTCTCCTGCGCCTCCTCTCCAACCTGCTGAGGTTTTCCTGGTGCTGGCCTGTGAGAGCCTGGTTCTCCCCCTTGCTGCTCTGGTATTGCTCCCGCTGCTGCCTCCCAGCCGGCCGCGCTGGCAGCCGTGTCCGGGGATGGTCCTCCCCAAGAGAGGGAAGGCTGAAAGAGGAGTGCCAAGCCTGGCAGAGCAACAGGCAAGGAGAAAATGCCAAGGGGACCAAACTCCTCCCAGGCGTCCAAAACTAGCACTCTGCCTCTGTCTTTTTAAAAGTCCTGCATTACTGAACTCTTGGTAACCAAGGCATCTGATGGAGGGACATGAAAGATGCCACTACTGTGTGCCTTTTAACTCCTTAAAGGTTCCCTAAAACATGACATAAACATCCCTCTAAGTGCAGCAGCAAAGTTTTCTTTGGTCATACTGTAGGACCAGAGGGACTCCAGACTTCACATTTTTATTATCTTACTTTCATGCAGCATTAATTTTGTGTAGAAGAGAGGTGCTGGAATGAAGCACAACAGTGCTGTTACATAAAATGAAAAGATGTTTTTGTATGCTGGGAGCAGGCTTAGTACAACAAAACTGGCTCTGGTGTACAGCAACCACAGCTCCTGGTGCACTGAAAGTTTGGGTATGCTAAAAAAAGGGGATGCTGACACACTGGTCTGCACCATTCCAGCACAAAGCTTGCCCTCCACTTAGGTCTTTCATATCAAGGGGATTATGTTATCCTCAGGGACAATGAGAATGGGCCCAGCCCTGTCTCCCGGTGCTCTGGGCAGGGCTCAGTGACAGCTTCCCTGGCTAATCATCAAGAACCTCTAATTTTCTTTCCTCGGTGGCAAGATGCATCATACCCCACCTGCTCGGAAGAAGATTGTTTCCAATGGATTAAGGCAGTTAGATATCGTACCTAACAGCAGAGGACTGTGCTCTCTCCCTTCCCAGCACTGGCAGAACTTTGCCTTGTGAGCTAGAAATATGTCTGCTATCAAGGACTAAGAAAGCAATTCAGGAACACCTATAAAATTCAGGAGCCTGCACATAATGCAGCTACAGAGAGCTTAGCCCCCTCCCCAGAGTGAAGTATGCCAAGATACATTACCTGCTGCTGGTGGATGGACAGCAATGGCAAAAGGCAGTGGGGTCCAACTCCAGCCGATGGACTCTACAGTGTAGAGCAGGAGGGAGCAGGAGTTGTAGTAATATCATTTACCCTTTAGCCACTACCTGTTGAACTGCTGGCTGATGCCAATGACTGTCATCCAGAAAAAAATGATACCAGTGAATTGCTCAGTCAGTGTTAACGAGCCTTAAGTAATCTAAATTTTCAGGATAATTAGGCTGCCCCCATCTTTGGGCTCGTACCACAGCATCCTGCCTCTACAGCACTGAAATATAGTCTTGTCCTGCGTTATCCCTGAGCTGCCCAGCTTATTGTGCAAAGGCATCAATAGTGCAGCACCAGACGAAACTCTGTGACTCCCATTTAGATAGCGCTGGACTGCTCTCTGGCACTGAGGAGAGGTGGCCCAAAGCAGTCCACATCTGCCTGGCTAACTCTCCTTTCCAGGGAAATGGGATGGCTGCCTCCAAACTGCCTATTGGGAATGATCTGGGACATCCATATCCTAAGTCATACCTTGGGTAGATCCATAACTCTAAGAAAACTGTTCACATGAGCACTTAGATTATGTGTTCTTTTTTCTAACAGACCTCTTGAATCCAAATATCCTTTCATAATGGTGTAAACCAATACTATAAAGCATGAACACAGGAAACAATGAATAAAGCCCTGTTTTCCTGTGGCATAAGCAAGTTTATCTTCTCTAGGCATCTAGGAAAAAGATTATTTTTTTCATTTTGTTTTCTTCTCCATTTTTCAGTTTTGCAATTAGTAAAATCATTAGTATTATCCAAATGCAATTCACAGAACACTTTCAGATGAATGATGACGGATTGGATATGTATCCACCTTAACCTCTTGGCCTTGCTTTCCTTTACATGCCAGCATAAATCAGTGAAATCACTATATAAAACCAGTGTGAGATCAGAAAGAAGTCTATGTGCAGTGACCATTATTAAAAGAAAAAAAGAAGTGCTTCCTTTCCATTATATCACATAGCATCGTTTGCCAAACAACATGCCATGTTGCCTTCAGGCACATGATTAATGCCAATGCAGTCCCAATAAAGCTTACAAAGCGCTCAGCCCCAGTCTCCCTGGAGAGTTAGCAACAACAACGAGCAAAGCCTAAACGATGCTGTTCTTCATCTTTCAGTCACCAGGGACTTCCAGCCTTTTCCTCATTTCTGAGTATTAATCTTTATTTCTTTTTCAGAGTAGTGACATTTCTCAGCAGTGAATATTTTTATCAGCTGGCTACATCCAGAAGACAGTGAGCATTCATCTCCGCTGTCTTGTTGAAGGGATTTTGCCTTGGAGTGCCACTTCCATTTCCCTTTTTCCAATTTGCTTATTCGTTTATTTGCATATTGTTTTCCAATTTGTTGCAGTCTGGGTTTTCTCTGCTGTGAATACCAACCCCCAGCTCCTTTGCTGGGGCAAAGGGCTTTCTTTCAAAGTTATGGAAGGTATTCCGTGTGTCTTTTACGTGCAGCACTAGGTGCAAGTCCCTTTGTGACCGGGGTAGTGGCTAGTCAAGGCTAGAACGAGCTAGAACATCAGTTTTCTATACAAGGAGGAACAACAGTAAGCCTAGATTTATAGTAACACATGGCCAAATCCAAATTATTTTACCCAGGCAGAACTCCCAGGGGCCAAATTCTCATTTACACAAAAACTTCTTTATACCAGCCTGGTAGTGGAAAGAGACCTTACAGTGGCTACAGATATTTAAGAGCCATTTCCAGTGCCAGGACATTGTAAATCCTTCAGTGAAGGATCAGCTCCAAACTCCTGTGCATTTGGCCTGACTCCGAAGTTACAGTTTTGACCCACTGTGGCTTTTATTCCTGGACACATTACAATATCAATCAAGGCACTTCACAAACTAGGCAGTTCACTGCCTGTTCAGAGGCAGCCATTTGCAGTTGTTGCATGTGGGTGCAACTGTAACATCTCTGAAGTCTAAATAGAAGAAGTAAAAAATATATTTTCCTGATTTTTGGTGTGCAAAAAAATGTAGCTGCTTGGCCTAGCATCTAGCAGCACTCTAGGATTTCAGGAACCGCAGTCTTCCCAGTGGCCACACATCCACCTTCCCAGCAGTGAGGGGAAGGCAGGCATGGAGGTGCGGGGTGCGTGCTGCTGGCACGCTGCAGGACCCCACCCAAGCCTCCAGCCTCTGACCGCTCGGATTCATAGAGCTGATGGGCAGAATATGTATGTTTACCTGATTCATGAGTACCTGCTTCTGTTTTCTGATAGATAGATAGATAGTTAGATAAACAGAGAGATAAACAGTGTGTGTGTGTCTGTGCATTAATAGCATGCTTTCTTTGAGTGAATGAAACATGGTTTCATTAACAATCAACTAAATCAAGTGTGGCTATTCTTTCTTCTACCCATCCTTGAACATGCTTATTAGA
The DNA here is from genome assembly GCF_000690835.1 of Fulmarus glacialis. Taxonomy (NCBI): domain Eukaryota; kingdom Metazoa; phylum Chordata; class Aves; order Procellariiformes; family Procellariidae; genus Fulmarus; species Fulmarus glacialis. The sequence continues at coordinate 22,415 of NW_009211317.1, read as the reverse complement.
AAACCCTTGCTGATCAGGCTTCTAACAAAAACTCCTACCAGCAGTTTCATGGGGAGCACTGGAGAATGGTAGGGAATCAGGCACTTAAATCTTTGGTGGTACACCTCTGGGGGAATAAATTCAAATTCAGTATGTTTTGTACTGTCAGCAAGATCTGACATGATGCAAGACACTAAAAGTGTAGTCAAGTCTAATGCGTTAGGGCATTAGTTGAGCATGTGCAGGTGGTGAGACAAACAGGTAGCATCATTTCACTGGATATATGAATTTTAAAGGAGTGTGAGTGAAGAGAACTACTCCTTTTTACTGCACCATCCACTGTTCATCCCTGGAGGCAGAAAACAAGATGTGATGAGCCAAGAGTCTGATATGGGGTGGCAGATCCATCTTTACCATGGGAAAAACAGACACTTCACTATGAAATGACATCATCTTTAATAGCGTGGGATCTGTCACCGGCAGTTGTAAACAGAGGCTGATTTACAAGCCAAGCAGCCTTCTCAGGCAGCAAGACTTGATTCAAATTTGCAATCCTAGACCTTTGTAGAAGAGATCTTAAAGTACCCTGACTTTACGTAACTCCTTCTTTTAAAGTTGCCCAGCAAAGAATTTCTCCAGACTCAGCAAATCTTCTGACCCTCTCATTTGGCGATTTCTAATTTAACAAAAGTTACTTGGGAAAATCTCCCTGATGCTGGGGTCTTTAAAATGAAGGATGACATGCAGGTGGGGGCCAGTTCTGCAGCACCTAAGGCTCCTGCTCATTTCATGCTATGTCCTGCGTAGGGCTCTAGCGTGGCCCTGTAACACATTGTGACTAATTTTGGACCCCGAGTACAGATTTGAGTTCCAGCAGTTGAAGCCCATGCCATGAGCCTCGCACCTCCCTGGGGCTGGGGACGTGCGTTCACAGCCCCTGCGACACAGCCTGTCTCCTGCTGCAGGGCTTTGCATGTCAGGCTGTGCTGATGTGGTCTGCCAACCCTGATCTCGCTCCTGTACAGTCACGAGGGAGGAGAGTGACAGAGGTGCTGCCTTGCAATTGCAAGGGCTGTCCCGCAAATCACCCTACGAGCCAGCCTGCTCCTTAGGGGCCACCAAGAGCCGTGGCCCTTTGCACCAGAGATGTCTGATGTGTCCCCCATTGCGATGCCCTATACAGTGCTATCTCACAGAGCACATAAGGTGATGCTCAAGACAAATGTGTTACAGCATCTCTCTGTGAATGTGGTTGTGTGCAGATATGAGAAAATTGTCATCGTAAGACAAGTTGCCTATTATATCAATGCTTCATAGTACTAGAGCCTTCCAACTGAGCAATCATAACAGCGTAGGAGTGGCTTTATTTGGCTTAGCTTAAGTGCCCTCAAATTTGACATAAGATAAAACAGCATAGGCCTTCTCATATTAAAATAGCTTATATTACTAGACTGCTATAAACTTACACCTGAAATTACAGCAAATGTATTTATGTGCCAGTATCCTACTTCCAAACAAGACAGTAGCATTTCAAAGAGAGACTCAGAATCAGCTCCTTTAAATTTTAGAGACTGTTCCCGTGAATGGGGTGTATTAAATAAACCCTAAGAACAAACAGGAGGCAGATGACCCCTTATGGAAGAGTATTACTGATGATCTTTACCCTGTAGGAGGATGACAGTGGAAAGCTTAAGCAGTGCTAGTGCTGCAGCTGAATTTTGAAACACTGCCACCTCATGTCAGCTTAGCAAGGAGACACAATCCAGGCCAGCCTCCCAGTGCCCTTGGTAGAGATTCCTCTGGTGTTTGCCTGGCAGCATATGGCACAGCAGTCTCACTCCCAGAGGCACTATTGTCCACATAATTGTTGTTATTTTTTAATTGAAAATCATTAATAATGTCGATAAAGCTTTATGAACACTGAGCCGGTGCGCACTCTCCTTTTGCAGGTTAAGCATCCAGAAAAAAATGAGTTATTAAGCCAGATACTGGTATTTGCTATTTCACACTGGTATCTGTGTTGCATTGGCTACGTTGGCATCTCTTGAGGTGGTGTGAGGCACCAGAGGATCATTCCTCCTTCTTTCTGCCTCTACAGAAAGGCTTCAGGGGAAAGCTGGACGTTGACGGACACTCCCGGGGTGCCGAGGCCATGCCTCCAAAGAGAGCTGCCCCCACAGCTGGCTCCGTTGTCACATCCTGCAGCGGGGCTTGCTTTACTGCTTTATTTTCCACTACTTCTGAGCAAGAACTGAAGCTTCTGTCTTCCATATCTGGGAGACAAACAGTGGCAACTTCTGGCGTGGTTATTGATTTTAATATAGAGCAGCGAGTTAAAATGGGTGCTGTGTTTTTGTAGTCAATAGGAATGCTTCCGTATATAATACTACAGTTATCTGACTCTTCTGTGAAAGGACTTTTTTTTGTACCTGACCCATGTTGAGCAATGGTTACATTGCAGACTGAAGAGCAGGACTGAGACTCTGTGTCTCTATTGCTGGCTAAAACTTCCACACAAAGCAGCCAAATTCCTTAGGAAGAGCAGAGCTTGGGGATCTGCACCCAGTGGGAGCTGGGTCCGTCCAGACTGCTGCAATGGGAGCATCAGCCCTACCAGCGAAGTCGGTGCTGAGGTTCCCCTCCCAGGAAGACCTGGGAACTGGCCTGAGATGCCCTCTTCACACATGATCCTGTCTGAAAACAAACCACTTGGTTTCCGGACAGTTAGTTTTCAGCCTGTTTAGCTTTCAGAGCCAGCTCAGAACACAGTCACTCGAGTGCCGGTTCAAGGTGATCAGAGAGGGAAGAGAAGGTATAAACCAGGGACAGAACGGAACATTTTCTCCATTATTTTCTCTGGATGGTGCAATAAACTCTCTGATTTTTTGTGCTTTTTGTATACCAGTTTTGTCCTGTTTTAATGCAGATGAAGTGGAAGTCCTAATACTTCCATGGCACCCAAAAAAGTGGGAGTGAGACGCCTAAGTGGTTCCTCTGCACAAGGAAAGTCTGCTGATGCTGGCTGGACCTGCCCTGATGACGGAGAAGGCTACACAGTCGTGCGCTACCTGCTGCAGTGCTTGAGTGTGCATGCATGGGCTGAATTCAGTGGGCCCATGTAAAGGGCTAGAGCTCCCCCAGCACCCTCTCCTGCCATCCCCCCAGTCGGTCTGTATCTGCTCATCTTATGCATATATGTATGTGTGTTATTCACACACATAGGGGTTGCAGAATCAGCCTCTATTTGGATATACAGTAAGGTGCCTAGTCCAGTGAAAAATGCGTAAGTGTGGGTTTAACTTCATGCTCTTAACACTAGGCGTAACGTCAGTTTATGCTCTCGTTAGGAGGCATAATTCTCTCTTCAACTCAAGTCACCTGCTTGATCCCCTCTTCTAGCCTCTCTGAGACAGTCCGGCACCTACAGGGCCTGCAAACATGTTGCGCAAGGCACCGAGCCCTGAAGTGCTCCTCTGGCTCCTGGGAGCACTCAGCGGGGACGGCTGCTGACGCTGGTCGGCTCGCTCCCCGGGCCCTGGGGACCGCAGCCGTGCCCCGGCACCAGTCGGATGTGCATAGGCAGTACATACAGTATAGGATACCAGAGGGGAATCCAAAGTGAAATGGGACAAACGTCGATAAATAAAACCTGGAAGAGCCATGAGATGGCACTGGGGAACTGCACAGCACACAGCAGAACGGGCAGATTAAGGACCTAATTAAAACAAAACCCAGGCTCTGTCCCAGACCTAGCAGCCCCACCTAGGCAACTATCCCAGGCTCAAAGTATGTGTAAACAGGCTTGAAATTTTTGTCGACAGTCTGGGGGTGTGGATTAAGGGCAAAGCAGCATCTCAATGCGGAATACAGAGGTGTTTAAAATCTTCCTTAAGTTACGGAGGTGCTTACACGCTTCCCAGAACGGGTGCCAGGGACAGCCTCGGCCCCTGGGAGGTTGCCTTTTCCAGTCACCACTCACCCTTCAGAGGGTCCCCATGGACGAAACTCCCTCCTTCTCAGTTTGATGGAGACTCCTGCATGGGAAAGTAGGAAGGGTGGAAGGTGGAAGCCTGTTGCAGCCCAGTCTTAGGCCAGCTTAAAATGTCAGGGAACCACATCCTCCAGTAGCAAATGTTTCAGAGCTAGAGACAAGAATTTCTGCCACGGAAAATGGAAGAATAATCTGCCCATCTGCCCATGGGGAAAGTCTTTTCCAAACTCTAGTCTGTTAGTAGCTGCCTTAGGTCATGTAGCACAGTGATTTATATTTCCCATTAGCCTATCAAATGTAACAGTTTTCGTTATCTACCTAAATGGTTAATCCTTCCTGACATTCAGCCTCTATTATGGGACAGATCCTGACACGTTGTAGCTGCTTTGGGCCATTCTGTTCATCTCCAGTACCCAGAAATCTGGATTATCCTGCTAGATGTGGAATTTCCAGGTGGAATAGATGCAACTGCTCTTCCCATCCCTCCATGGTAGGGTTCTTGTGCCCTCTGTACAGCTTCCAGGGATTTCTGCAAGAAATAAACTTGTCTGATGCGGTCATTCTCTGCTGTCTTTTTGACAGTAGATTGTCAGAGAAAGCAGAACCAAAATGAAGACCTAACTTCCAGAATGGTGGAAAGCACAGAAATCTGTCCTTGAAATCATATGGTTGCACATGTAGGTGTAGTTAATACCTTTGCCTAAACAAACAGGTTTCCCTGCTGCAATGAGGCAAGCCTCCCATGCAGGTATCTAGAACTTCCTTTTGCACAGTGGAAACTTCTGGTAGTAGGTGGATTAAATAAGCCAGAAATTGAGCTGGGAGGAGAGGAAGGAGACAAGGATAGGAAGGAAGCAAAGCTAGCAGTTAGGTCCAGAGAGCTGTTACTGTGCAAGCTGAAGTGGGAGGAGAGGGAGTGAAAGATTGTTTGTTTGGGTTGTCAGGAAGAAGAGAAAATAGAAGCCATGGCAAAGAGGGAAGAACAATTAATATAGATGAGTTCACGTACTCTTTGAATTTGCATACCAGTTGTGAGATTGAAAAAGCTCACAGCAGACCGGCGCTTCTCTATCAACTCATCACAGTGCCATCCTATTTTCTGAAGACAGGAGAAGAGTGATGATCCCCCCTTAAAGGCAAGATAAGTCCTGGCACCCCGGAGACTTCCCAACACAAGCATATACACATGCATGCACATGCACACATGCACACACAAGCAAACAACAAGCACACACATGCACACAGTGTGACATGAGAATGTTCAGAATTGCATTTAGCATCTCAAGAAACCTAGGGATTACAGACTGGACTGTGAAAATAAATCTGGGCAGACTGCACCGGTATTGAAAATCTATGCCCGCCAGCCGCTTGGTAGCCATCTTTCCTTGCCGCTGAATACCAAGCAGGAGCGCTCCATATATCCTCACCCAATTGCAATTCTGCTTACCTTAAGTTTGGGAGAAATAGCAAACACCATCAAAATGACAAGCTGACAGCAACAATATGCTGTGGGAGAAGGAAAAGGAGAGAAAGAAAGGGCATTTCCAAAAGAGATCAAGACGTGATGCTGACATTATCACACCCCAGGGAGAGGGCTGAAACCATCCAACTTATTTCATTTTAAAACCTTAGGTTCATTCAGATTTCCATTCCCAAAGGTAAGCAGCCAATTTCCTTTCTCCATGAATAATTCAGCCTTGCTGTGTATTAACTATTTCATATGTCATCTCCACCTTTGTGTGTAACAGTCATTTTGGACAATGTCTCCTCAACATTCTGGAAAATATCTTTCTCTTTCCTATTACAAAACATTTGCAAATTTCTTCAGTTTCTAGATCAAAGCTATTGGAGTGAGTCCAGGAAAAGTGGGGGTTTTTTTAGCCTGTGGCTGTATATCAATCAGCAGGTCACCAAAGGTTTCTGGATCTGATGTTAACACTGCTTAGGAAGACGTCCATAAGTTATTACCGAACATTTCAGCACAGGAAGGAGGAAGCACAGAGTGACTCAAATCAAATCCAGGATTTCTTGTTTTCAGTAAGACAGAACCAAATCTCTTCACAACTTCGCCAAAACCCATGATTGAAGGCACATGGAAACACATGTCGTAGCTTAATGTAGCTGTCCCTGAAGTCCACAAAGACATCCTTGTAAGGTTTTTGTGGTCTTTGGCTCAGACACAAAATGCAGACAAAGTGCTGATCAGAAAAAGGACTGTGCAGAATTCAGTAGAGAAATGAAACCCTCTCAGGGCAGGCTGATAGGTTAGAGATCAAGCTAAACTGGGTGTGAACTTCTCCAAAATGCAACTTGGAGGGAAGTTTTTTATTCCTAGAGAAAAAAGCTCTGAAAATATTAGAGCCAGGTCCAAATTACCTCAAAATTTGGGAGACATTTGGGTTTGGGATTCTGTCTCACATTCATCCTTAGTATAAATAAGGGGAGTACTGAGACAAGCGGTCCTTTCAGTAATCTAGTCACTGGTGCTGAGCACAAGCTAAAGGAAACTGGAAATCTGAACCAGATCCCAAACTTTGTGTTCAAGCTTGAAACTAAATTTCTCCCCTGCTAAGTTCTAGCATCTAGCTTTTCCGAGTGTGAAATAAACCACATCAACTGAGCAAAGAAAATCAAAAGGAGACACCCTTCTCATGCCAGGCTGGTGCTGATGGGATGAGAAGCTGCTTGCATAAGACAAGCTTGCTTTATACTCCCTGCAACTAATAAAATAAAGGCCTAGCTATACTAGCATTTTAGATGATAACGGAGGAATAATTTGCAAAGGTCTAGTCGAAGGCTGACTCTTTCTCTCTTCTTATACCAGGACTACAATAGCCTTATAGAAACCGAGCTGGAACTTGTTGGAAGCTCCATCTATGACCCAGACCAAAGTGCCTTCCCCCGCACCCAGTTCATAGAAGTTCAGATAAGGATCTGCTATTTCTGTCTTTAAGCCTAGAGCTGACTGCTGTCAGTCTCATCAAATGTGCACCGTACTCGAGAACTTGTACAGGGCAGAATTTTGCCAGAGGGCAAAATCTGGCCCAGGGAATAAAAGCTCCAAACATCCAGGGTGGAGAAAAGCAGGCCTTGCAGTGAAGCATCCCTGAAAGAAGTAATAAAAAGGTAATCTTCCTTCCTTCCCATAAAATAAAGTAACAAATGGTATTTGCGGTGCTGACAGAACTTGCTGTTTGCTGAGGGTGAGATACAGCCATTGGCTGTTTATCTAATGCAGATAAATAAGCAGATATCAGAGTACAGGTCAATGAAGTATTTGTCCTATCCCTTAATTACACAACAGTGTGTCATCATGCGGATCATAGCTTAGCACAGCTACCCTGGCTTGTTTTTCGGAGAGCTTGACATGTAAAGCGGTAGCGAACAAAGTTCAGGAGGCACCTCCCAGAGAGAGAGCTCCCTAAAGTTGTCATGGAAAAAGGGCTGCTGGCCAAAACAACAACTGTGTCAGCAGCATGCGTACATATTCAGGAAGTACAAAATCCATGATTTTGTAGTCAGAGAATGTCAGACAGCAAACACAGAAAACCCCTCCACATAGTTTACCTGTAAAGCGGTAGCGAACAAAGTTCAGGAGGCACCTCCCAGAGAGAGAGCTCCCTAAAGTTGTCATGGAAAAAGGGCTGCTGGCCAAAACAACAACTGTGTCAGCAGCATGCGTACATATTCAGGAAGTACAAAATCCATGATTTTGTAGTCAGAGAATGTCAGACAGCAAACACAGAAAACCCCTCCACATAGTTTACCCAAATATGTGGCCCAGCATAGTCCGGGAGGAGAGAGGGAGTGGAGAGGGAGAAGTTTTACGTGACTGAAAGAACTTTTTTCAGTGTGTGGCCACACTAAATACGAGAAACATAAGTAAGAGCCATGGGAGAATGTGAGGAAATCCCTTTGGAGCAGTTAGAGGTCAAACCCTGTTTCCTTGGACACGAATCTAAATGGCAGGTGCGCACTAGTGAGCCTGAGTGCAGATACGGTCCAGTGGCTCTGAACTGGCTGGGGTGAACGTGGCTGGACACAAATGCCACTGCATCACTTGAACCTCTCTGAGAGAGTCCTCCTGGGCTCCTACGATACGTTGGTTTTTTCTTCCTCACATCACAGTGAAGTCTTCCTGGCGAACCATTACATTGAACAGGATATGGAAATGATGATTCTTACTCTTTATTTGACAACTGCCATAGTGCCCTGAGGCCCTAGCTGCGGCTGGAGCTCCACCGTGCAAGACATCATGCCACGTTGTGGTGGTGCATTCACTCATTCGTGACACACATGGAGCAAACACCCTTCACGGCTTTCGGCATCGCTCTCTGCCCTGAGGAACAGTCGCTCCCAGGGGATGCTCTGCAGCCCCATGCTCCCCCTGCTCGAGGTAAGAGCCTTCGGGTGGGCTCAGAACTCCAGCACAAGCTCTGCTCCAGAAGACGTGTCCGTGAACCCACCTTCTGGCTTTGCCTCATCTCTGTTCAGCATCTCTGACTTCCCAGGCCCTCAGCAAAAAAGAAACATAGCTGCTTCATGCCTCTGTGACTTCACACAGCAAAATTTCTCCTGCAGCTGGCTCTGTCCCCTGTATTACATCACTGGAAGGTGGGATGATACAAGGCTCGGTCTATCTTCATATGTTGTCAAGACATTTGGGACAGTAACGTTTTCCAAGCCTCCTCCACTCATCTTCAGGAGGCAGGAACTGCAAGCCTTGGAAAACCAGATGCTCAGGCATATTATTCAGGCACAAGGCTGGTGCAATGAATCAAAGATGATGCACGAAAGGATCTTGACTCTCATTACCATGATGAAACCTGTGGCTCGAGCCCCTCAAGAATTTATGCTCTGATACAACTGAAACCTCCCAGGAGATGCTGGGTCAAGACAGAAGAAATAGACCATTTATGGCATTCCTAACTTATCCATCTCCTCCCCTAGCGTGTAGCTGGCATTTGCGTTAGCAGTGGATTTTACTCAGACAAATGACTTTTCCTGCAAGATACTATGATGATTCCTGTTTCTTTGCCTGAGAAATAAGAATACATACAACAGAAAAGTCAGACGGGATGGAGTCGGAACTGGAAAAAACTTCATTAAAAACAACTGTGTATCCACAGCAGCAAGTTATCACAGACCAATAACTTCAGCTAGGGTGAAAAATGGTAGAGCAGTTACACGGTGCCAGCTGAACAAATGTAGTTCTTCAAAGAACCAACATTTACAAGACATATCAGAACTGTTACAAAAACGTCTTCTAAGGACCAACATCTTCTCCCCTGAGACAAAAGATGAGACATCACTTATTACTTTCTTTTGTAAAAGGTCCTGCCACAGAAATATCCACATTTTAGAGGGTTGCTGGTGGCCTGATGCCAGCAAAATCTGCAGATGTCAGGTGATGGTTCAAAGAACCAACATTTACAAGACATATCAGAACTGTTACAAAAACGTCTTCTAAGGACCAACATCTTCTCCCCTGAGACAAAAGATGAGACATCACTTATTACTTTCTTTTGTAAAAGGTCCTGCCACAGAAATATCCACATTTTAGAGGGTTGCTGGTGGCCTGATGCCAGCAAGATCTGCAGATGTCAGGTGATGTCTGTGTGGCGGATGCACGAAGGTGCTGGGTTCTTCTAGCGGGTAGGTTGCTCTGTGTGTGCCGTGGTTAAGAAAATACTACTTCCACCAGAAAACAGCTTTCCAAAATGGGAAGCTTGCCCTTGCTGCCTGTCTGGCCCAAACCCAGACTTTGAAACAGTTTTCTGTCACAAGCCACAGCGTTACCTCAGCCTTGGTAAATGATCTGCACTCTGCCCCAATTATCTGCCTAGATTATTCAAATCACTTACAGTGCGCAAGAGTGACCAGCATCCTAAAGTTGGCCTTGTCATCACCCAGTGACACCTCTTGCAGGCACACGTGAGAGCAAGGCATCACTCAGTCCCCAAAGCAGAAAGCTGTGCCCCCCGGGGGGTCAGAAACAGGTCCCTCATACAGCAGAGCAGAAAATAACCCACTAGAAAATCACAGCCTTTTGTTTTACCAATTAACACTTCCCAATTTAGCTGCTCCAAGACAATTGCTGAGTTATTTGTGGGTTGTTTTTTTTTCCTCCTCCACTGTGGCAGCTGCTACTTCTTTGCTTTTTCCGAGTCTGCTTTCTGGCCACCGCTCGGCAGCTGGCCAGCCGGGGAGCAGGGGGACGCTGGAGTAGCAGGTTATGTGTGCTTTGCCACAGCCTCGCTTCTGGGGAATTACTAACATTGACTAAATACAAACACTTTGTGAGTTTGACAGACATATATGCTGTACATGCTTTCACAAAGGCTAGAAAAATTGGCTCCCCGGAATTTTACAACTTTCTCTTAATTAGTAAAATTGCATGAAATAAGATTTAGATTTCATTTTAAGCTTTTTCTCTCTTTGTGCCTGAAGATATAATTTATTCAGTACCATCAAAAAATATCTTTAAACTTGCTAAGTTTCTATAAACCTTTCAGAAAGCTAGAGCTAGCAGATTTGTGAAGGACTTTCTGTTTAAGGCATTTATGTTTAATAAGAGATAGATGCAGCAGCATTTTTGTTTTTAATAAATATAATTTTATTAGAGGTTTTTCTCACTAATAGGATACTAATGAGGGTTTATTTGAATGATGATATATTTATGATTTCTATATTTGACAATCAGCTTTAAAAATTAAGTGTGGGTTAGAAGAGATGTATAATTATGTGCATCCAGATGCGGAGATCCGTATGTTTTATACCTAGACGAGGCAAGCCTTCCCTTTAAAAACAGCTTCTGGCCCCAGCCCGGGCATTGTTGGAACCAAAGTTGGGGAGCATTTTTAGGAGCATTTGAGGAAATTTCCTTTAGGGGTGACGCTGACAATTCCTGATTCCAACCATAGTGGCCAGATGTCTGAAACTACTGGAAGCCCAGTTTAAATTACCTGTTTTCTATGAGCCTTATTTTTTGGAAGGATGGATCAAATTAATCATATTATTAAAACAACGGCGAGGAAACCGATGACTGCAAGCACAGGGCATTGGTCCAGGGAGAATTAGATAATTAATTGCAGTTGCTATAAACCAACTTGGGCACACCTGCTAAACTGGGGAAGCCAAAGCAGTATTTATTTTGACACATTTTTGTGGGAGAATGCTTGGAAACTAAGGATATTGTAACGTTACTAGTTTATGTAGTTTTAAGTCTGAATTGTCCACAAATGATTGAATTTCACTGAGCTGTTAATATATGAGACTTACGTGTATCCAATTAGGACTATTAAAAGCAAGAATGTTGTGGATAATGTTTCCAACGTTAATTAATTGAAATAGTATCAGTTGGAGAATGCGTCCCCAGAAGCTGCCTCAACCAGCCCCTATCAGCTATGATTTATAGCCACTTGGCCTGGTGGTGTGGAAATTTTAAAGACTGAATAGCTGCTGCAAGCTTATTCTTTAGCAGTGAAATTAGGCTATAATTCTATACAATTTGTTAGGAATGAAATAAAGAAATATTTTTCTTTTAATAATGATGTTGTTTTAGAATGTTGTAAGGATTTGCAAGTTGAAGCCCAAAGGATTTCTGTGATGATTACTTGAAGCAAGCAGTGGGAAGGCTCTCTAAGTTTATTAATTTCAATGGTTACTGTGAAGAAAAAAGTCACCAAGGAAAAAAAGAAAGGTTCACAAATCTGGAATGTACTTTTTCAGCATGAGCTGGGGCGGGGGGGGTCCTATGTTTTGCCAAATACCAAGAACATGTATTAAGAGTCTATAAATTGGGAAATACTTGAAAAAGCCTGGAACAGGAAAAGATGCTCATTATAGCGTATAAATTGGGAAATACTTGAAAAAGCCTGAAACAGGAAAAGATGCTCATTATAGCATGGTGTGGTGAGGGGTGGGTTTCCTTTTAACCCTATGAAACTTTCGAGGCAAAACCACCAAGACATCCAGTGGGTGCTCTCTGAATAAAATTCTCATTTTAGCTCAGTTTTGAGCTGTAGGATTTGCTTATTTTTTAAGATTTTTAGATAGCAGAACCTGTTGTATACATTTATGGTTAAGAAGAACCTTTCCCAAAAATGCAGGTGAAAACTATTAGGCAAAGTTCTATGTGTAAAATGCATCAACCACAAAAGACAAACTTGTAATGGATTCAGTTTATAATACGTCATCTGACTAATGAAAGGGTATTAGAATAATTGTTCAGTCAAATATAAATGGAGAGGGAAAGAAATCATTTACTTAGTTGATAATAGCTAAGATAACATGTTAAAGTTTTACAACTTAAGAATAAAAGATCTCTTTCTAATTTTATTACTTATTTAAATAATTTTAAAATAATTATACTCACACAGTTTTATTACTTGTCATGGTATTGCAGCACATAATTTAAGAACTATTTGCTTTTTGGCAACCCTCACACTTTATCCAAACATGGTTTTTGCTGTTGGGACAGGAAGACCCTGTCTGTGTCATTCTGGACTTTTTACCTGTACGTGTGTGATTCATGAGATGCTGGTATTTATGCACAACCAGACATTTTGAAACCAGCATCACAAGACTGAGGATGAATTCAATGCCTTCCTTTAAGTGTACAGCAGGAAGATACAAACTTGGCTATCCAACTTCACTTTGTCCATAGGCGTGCTGGGTTTAGAGTGGCAACTAAAAGGTAAGCAGTGCAAGCTAAGAGAAAAACAATTATCAGAAAAATTAATTAGAAGAATTCTGGTCCACTGTGTGTGATGTACCCCAAAAAACTAGCAAAGAAAAACATCCAAGTAAAGGTATAATTAGCATGTGGGTATTTATTGTTTCAAATACAACAAAGGCCAACAGAAAAGTTCAGCAACTACTGTTAGCTTTCATTTAAAATTTTAGTAAGCCCTAAGTGTATTGTAGCTGCATAGGTTATGATTTAACTGCAGTATTAACAATTGATTGAATAGAAATCTTTCTAGTAACAGAAATTAACAGTGACATGACACTACCAAAATCTGATTACTATTACAGGACCAAAGTTGTTACCAACAATATTAAACATTGAAGATGTATTAAAATTTCTTTCCAAAGAAAGGCTGCCTACCAGTGTGTAATCTTGTTATCAGTCCAGCCAGCAGGGTCTCTCCCAACCTTGAGGGAATACTCTAATTTTGCAGAAATACAGGTTGGGAATATTTAGAGGTGAGATGTTCACCTAATGCCAGTGAATTTCATTGTAGGCATGTAAGTATGTTACCCAGAAAGGTTACAGGAAGCCTTTTTCCTAGTTAGGAAGGAAAATAGAAACATGCTGGTTTTATAAGTTTACTAGAATTCCTTTTGGTTAGTCATGAAGACAAGATAATATGAAACTATAGGGATGATTTATATTTTGTGGAAGCCATTTGTAGAGCAACAAAGTATTAATTGCCTTGACTAAAAGTTAATTGGAAAGGGAGAATGTAAAACAAAGAAAGCAGGGCCTAAACAGTATGTTTAGGAGGAGGGGTCTCTTAAACCCTCCTAAGGGTGACACTTCTAGGCTGGCCGCCACAACACTGCTGCCTGGCTGTGTTGGGGTAACCCAGGTAAACAACTGCTTTGCTGATAGCATATTTCAGTTTTAATGAATCCCTGAAGTTTCTGTAATAATTTTTACATGTGGGTCAGAAATGAAGCTGGCAAAGGCAAGAGGTGTTAACTGGATGTATTTTAATCTGAGGATAATCCAGTGCTATCTGGATTGTTAACGTCTCCAACAAAGAAAGCTTTGATCTCCTGCCTCTGGACTTCTGAGTGATTTGTGTCTGGAATTTTTTAAGGATCTACAAACTGTTTATTTGGACCCAGGGCCTTCTCCCATCAGTATGGACCATGAGCATCATTTGAGTTATCCCATTAGAAGATCATAACTGGAAGCCTAGGCCCAAGAGCTTAAATCTTGTTACAAGTCTTTTAGTATAATTTCAGTGTTGACAGGCTAGGAAAATCTCCTTTAAAATCTCCTTTTACAGCTACTAACAAAAATACTCTGAGCCCTTGTGCAGAGTAAACATACCCAAACATGCACAAGGTGCAGAAGCTGAAGGAAGAACACAGTGTAAAGCATCCCGGGCTGTGGAGTTTTCTCCCATGAGAAACAAGAGTGAGTGGGCTTGCACCATGTACCCTCAGAACACGATGCAGATTATCTTTTTGAATGTATGCAGCAGAAACCACCTAGAAGATCATCCAAAACAACCTTGCATGAGCCCCCAAAGAAGGGAGTGAAAACAGTCTTTTTCTGTCTTAATCAGTGTGAATCTCCTCGACGTACAAGGTGCTTAAACACGGCTGTAAAAGATGTGTTACAAAATATAGAGTTAGTCACGCTGGATCAATCGCAGCTTTTGCACAACTAACTCTTGCTACTGCTTCAGGAAGTAAATCCACTGGATTTATACTTTCATAGGATTTCCATTAAGTCCTGTGCTGTTTACATTGGCTTTACATTTAAGGGCCTTATGCAGACCTAAATCTGATTTCTGGAACTTAGAGAGGGATTGTGCGTCTCAGCTGTAGTAAAATTTAATCCTAAGTCAAAACTTTGAGCACAGACAGTGATCTGCTGAGTACAGGCATCACCACATTAGCTAAGTGGTGTCAGAAAATTATCCTCTCCGGTCTCCCAGAAGAAGCTGACCTACACTGCTTCTGTTACATTGAACTGCTTTAATTGACTTTGTCCATCTAGACAATGTTGAAATCAACACACAAGCAGAGCTTTCATGGCTTCATTGACAAAACCTGCAAATATGTATTTGTATAGCTTTAAAGGATGATGAGTTGTTCCTGTAGAGAATCAATTGCATCTGATATTTTCAGCTGTGACTAGGAATTTGCTCAGCTCCATTTCTTTTTCACTTTACTTTCCAGTACAGAAAACCTCTTCTGTTCTTTTGTTTATACAAAAGAGCATCCTATATTCTTAGGCAACACTTCAGCAAGGGAAGTGCTCAATTTATGCTTTCAGCTCAGCAGAATTTTCTCTTCTTTTTTTTTTTAAACTCATTTTCTTCCTATTGCCACGGACTGACAGTGGCATGACCTTCCATGGAACAGCCCGAGAGCTTTGCTGGCATACGCTCCCTGTCCCTTAAAAGGAGAAGCGGTGTGAGAGCTTCCAAGCTGCCTACTGCAAGACAACCTGTGTATCTGGCAAACAGCCCCTGAACCCTCGTTCCTCCTCTGCTGAAGCGGAGGTCAACAAGTGTGGTCAAGAGTGAAAAAACATTGTTCGGATACATATGTGCTAGCTGTCTGAGGAGGCCACCATGCCATTAGGAGGTCACTTGCCAGGTTATGGGGGTCAGGTACCAAACACCATGCCTGGCACAGCACCAGCGCCTATGATGAGGACTCGACCAGTGCCATCCTGACAGATGGGGACATGTGCAAGCATCCAAGTAGATGTAGGCAGAGTACCTGTTTTGGGATGCCTTTATGAGCATCTGTTCTGAATTTCTGTGCCCGTGGCTGAAAGGAGGCACAGTCTCCGATCCCAGTCAGTACACAGCTGCAGAAAAGCTACCAGCTGAATTCTGCACTCTGGGTACCTGCTTCAGGGACATTTACAATGCCAGAGTGGGCCAAAGAGACCTTAAGATGTGCGAATCAGGCTTAAACACGTGCTTTTAACCAGCAGGAGGTGCTGCTGAGTGTACCTGCCCTCACGGCCGAGAAAGGAAATTTGCCCTTCTGGGGCAGCTGTAACGGGCAGCAAGAGGCAGCCGGTGCCTCTGATGTACCCAGTTGTAGGCATTGCTGTAGGCACAATGCACCTGAAGGACTAAAAGGAACACAAACATTCAGCTGGCTTGAAAGAGAAACAGTGAGGGTCGAGTCTTCTGACAGACTTAAAAATTCCGTAACATCTACTGAAAAATGTATCTGCCTCATTTGTCTTCAGCCTCTCCTCTAACTGGTGATAACAGATCTGTGTGGGTTTTGTGTGACAGCAACAGCTAGGAAACTAGATTAAGATCATCAAACACATTTTATGTAAGCCATCAATAACAATATTCAGACACTAGCACCCTAGGCTGGATGGAAATCCATGCCCATTCGTTTCAATCAACATGTCAGTTTGACGATGTAATTTAAAGAAAAAGAAGAAAGGAAGGAAGCTTCTTCATAGACCACAAGTATTTTCAAACTTTTTCTTTTCCAAAAAATACTATGGACAAGAATAGCTACAAGGCAAAACTAGCTACAAGGTTATCTCCAAGTGAATGTGAACCAGGCAGAAACACAGCCATGAAAAATGATGTGCATGTCCAGAGACAGAACTGCATTTTGGGAACTGAGATTCTTGCTACACAGGTATTGTTATATTTAGGCACAGATTCTTCCTTCAGACACTCTTGAACATGTCTAGCGTTCCTCCTCGTAGCACAAGGGAGCTTGCACACCTCTTCCACATGGGGCAGCTCAGTCACCTCTGGCCCAGCAAACTGCAAGGTGAACTCCTTGTCTTTTATGCAAAAATATTGTGCATAAAAAGGGACTTTAGACCTCAGATGTTCTGAATTTTATGTGTGTCTAAAAAAAAAAAATCCAAAGTCTGATCCCTTAATAGATGATCAGTTACTAAGAGATTTTTTTTTGTGGAATGCTTCATGAGTATATGATAGCAAGCTGAAAAATGCTAATCTTGCAGCTTTAAAGACAGAAATATTCTGTGGCTTCAGAGAAATTTAGCACATATTTAGGAGCGAAAGGCTTAAAATTCACTGCAGAGCGGTCTTCTCAAACCATCTTGGCACAGATCACATCTCCAGGCTCATGCAAAGCCACATCAAGATTAGAGACATCCCCTCACACATGGCTGCCTTCTCTTCTCCCAGGCCTCTTCTAGCTCTCCTGAGCTCTCCTTACAGCCGTGACAGGTGTGCAATGTGCCCTTCTCTGGCCTCTTATTTGGCATAATATCACCACGTTCAGGGAGGACAGCAATATCGGGAAAGCATTAAATGCAGCTGCAGCTCATTTTAAGAACACTGAGGCTGAAAACCACAGCACCTCATCACCAGAGGACTCTTTTGCTCGTCAGGGAGCTCTCTCCACCGAGCACAGCTTAGCACTGCCAGCCTGTCCCCCACCAGGTCTCCCCCTCATCGCATCTGCGCACACAACAAAACAAACATATTCCAGGAACTTCACAGTCTGGTTAGATTATTTAATGAAAGCGGCTTTCAGAGGTAAGTATGTCAATACAGACTGCATGTTTAAAAGTATGTAGCAGCTCAGAGAGGAAGATAAGCATATTAAAATCTGGCTTTAATCGCCAAACCTGAACAAAAGGTCGCCCATTATAATTCCAATGGCATGATGAACTGCCAGTAGCAGGCCTAGAAACTGCAAAATAATATACCATCAGCCGACTGCACACACCTCCTGGCTGCTTCCAAAAGCAGCTGCAGGCAGAGCCTGCTGTGAGTATACTGGCAGCAATGGGTCACTGGGGAGGCAGGAAGGCAGGGGACAGCCGAAGGGCACAGGCCCAGGGGATTCAGTGGTTTTCCCCACCAGCCTGGTGCCTCATCCCTGTCCCTCCTCCATCTGCACAAGCAAGGCCTGGAGAAAAGGAAGATGAAGCCAGACCCCCTGAGGTGGGGTCCTAACTTTTAGGTATCTAAAAGTTATTTTTTCAAAGTCTACATTGGGCTCCCTCTGTAACAGAGCCAATGGAGAGAAGGTGATCCATTCTGTCCTCAGACGGATGATGATGATCCCTGGGCTGAAGCCCCCTCCAGAGGTGCCTCTCATTCTGCACTGATACAGATGGTGCCCAGATGACCAGTGTGTGTTTAGGCTACACCTGAACAAGGGACATGGGAGTACTTCCATGGCCCAGGATCCAGCTGCACTGCTACTTGCAGCTCCCACCACAGCAAAGCACAGGCATCGTGGTGCATTTTGGACAAATCCCTGATTCAGTTGGCTGGGAGACAAGCACATAATGAACATGAGATCGTGTATCCACCACTTGGTTATCTGTAACACAGGATGTGACAAGACAAATTCCTCCTCCAGCATGCAGCTCACACACTGACCCAGACAGGGGCACTACTTGCTGAGCCATCCAGGTGAACCATGCAGGTTCCCACCCATGTCCAAAGCCAGCCTTGATTGCTTCCTGGCGCTGCATTCAAAGCAACTGAAGCTGCAGAATTGAATCAAAACTGCTATATTGCATCTTTGAGGATATTCGCTTGAGAAACAGGACCCAAATGAGCAACCTTTTCATTAAATGTGAGTTCCCCTGAGCAGGGAGAACTGCTTTGAGCTTGAAAGGGGGAACACTCGCATGACCTTGAGTGTCACTGAGTAATCTATTAACAAATCTTCCAGTTCAAGTACGTGGTATTAAAAATATCAAACCCCTCAGCCATTCCCTCTTGTTAAAAGTGAACAAATGCAGCCAATTACATCCCATTATCACTGTATTTCACCAACAGAGTAGTGACTGGTGACACCATGAGGCTAACTTCATAAAACACAAGTGAGTGTCACCCAAACCTGTCTGTGTTCTAGACACTGTCAATGAACAATGTATTTTTATAACATGTCCCCAACTTCTGTTGTCTTCATTTTCCTGTGCCTCTCTTGACATGCTGAAATAAGTATTTAGGCCCCTTCACTCTATTTACATGATTCTTGCAAAATTAAATCACTAATTGTTTTTGAAAGCTATGGCCTATATTCTGACTTCCTTTAAAATCTTTTTTTTCATAGTGTGCATTTCTCTTCTAAATATAGGGCTTCTATATACCTTTTTGCTAGTCAAAATGCATTAATATGTTTCCCTGGACAAAACACCTAAAAATGTTATACAGGGTTCTGCAAGACAAGAGATGGTACCCAATCCCACATTAGGGCAAATTTGTACTTCTGCAGTATAGCATAAAGCTAAATGAGCTTATCCCAGCTTCTGGTGATTCTTCACGAATAGGAGGTTGCACAGTGTGGCTGCCTTCTCCCTATTACTGGTGAAGAGAGCATGATAAAAGGAAAAAGAAGATAGCTAGCATACAGCATGCCAGACTCTAGCCATCACCAGCTGCCCATACAGCAGTGTAGCTTGTGGGCTTCGTATTTATTCTTGGAAAAGTTCACCATGGGGCAAGATAAAGGAGTTCAATTACAGCACCAATGTACCTTTGCAGTCACCTTCTTCACCAGCTCCCATCACTTTGGGCTAACAGCTGAGGGAGAGGGACTAGCCCATGATTTGAAAAGTATCCAACCCATAAATTTCGATGTGTAACTGCAATTACATTAACTGAAAAGCATGTTCGAGGCTGAGGGCAGTTTCCGTGGAAGCTGAAGATGACAGTGTTCAGATGATGTCAGTTGTTTTCAGATAAAGTCAGCGGGCCAATGGCGCTGAGTACAAGGAGGTCACAGAAATCTCAGAGGTTTCTCAGAGCATCAACCACCTATCTTCATATTTCATTTGGATTGTTGGAGCCAAATTCATTGCTGCTTCAAATCCATCTGAAGCCTGCAGCTTCCACATACACTGGGTTGCCTTCCATATTCAACACACCAGAAACAGGAAAGTGCAGCAGAATACATTATTCCCCATTTTATCTCAGACTCGCAGTTTGGACTGTAGGCCACACAGCCATAACTAATAGAGAAAATACCCATTTAGTGTCAGGCTACTGTAGTGCCTTTCACATATGGCCTTGTAGTGCCACCTTCAGACCAAACCAAGACATGCCCTATCACTCTCAAGTGATAGCCCATCCCACCTTAACTGCGCTCCAGCCCCAGCCAGAAGCCCTCAGCCCACAGGGAAGATGGATCCAAAACACGGCCCAACTTCAGATCCTGAACAAACTGAACTTTGTTTCCCTACGATACGGCAAAGGAAAACAGAAGGATCTGGCCACTTGCAATGCTAGGTCATTGAAAGCCATGTCCAAATCTGCAAAGTCCTAAAAGTCAGGTTATTTTATTTTGGAAGAAAGCTTTCACAGAATACCCCATCCTGAGTCTGGCTCTGAGGAGATTTTGTGGGTCCTCTTCCATTCCTAAAGTGTCAGACACTAATATTATGGTACACTGGTTAGTAAAAACTAGTAAAAAATTAGATTAGCATTTTTAGAGAAACCTCAACATGAACTTCTGGGCAGCAATTTCACAACCACAACCAATTATAGGCATAATAATTGTGGTGAAACTAATGTGGGGAACAAATGATAGTATTTAAATGCCTGATCTGCAGATAGAATTTGACATAATATATCTGTTTTAACATGACCCAGAAGTTTCTAGCAGGTGTAAACAACAGAAACCATAAATCAGAAGATGGATTAAAACATTTGGCTTTTGGTTTTCTTCACCCTTATACTCAAGATGGACACAGATGAGGTTAGTTCTAGCTATTTATTTTTTGATTACTCAGAAAGAATGATCTTATTAACATACAGTACCCTATATTCTCAAATCACTGGGGTGTCATCTTTATACTTTCTAACCTAGTGCAATATTTCTTCATTATTTCTGAATTTTACCCTTTGTTCTAATCTCCTCTATAAAGCAGGAATACTGAAACACCCAATCCTATTAATCTCTCATGTTCTCCTGTCTTTGCTTTACCATTCTTCCAACCTCCATCTTCCTCTTCAGTATTACTAATAGCTTTTACAGAAAGCTTTACAGTTTTAATGTATTTTATTGGCATGTGCATGTAAACTAATTGAGAGTGGTTGGAGGCAGAGGAGTGTGGCATTAGCACAATATTTATCAAATATAACCTCCATATAGGCAAGCTCATCTTGAAAGATGCACATAATAAAAACAAGATCTGAAAAGACTAATTTGTCTCTTAGCCTAAAGTACTGTTTATACGGTGCAAGATGTCTAAATCTCCATGTTCTTTTATTGAGTAACATGACACACTTTTAGTAATCTAGTAAAAACTGTCTACTTCAGTGTTAACCAATCTTGGTGGATTCTTTTGTTAACAGTTTTGGTTGGTTGTTTGCTTGTTTGGTTTTTTTTTTTTAGCAAAAATAATAAACATCTGTCAGGGATTTGGTGACGTTAGGCCAAACTTCTTTAAGGTCTAACCTTACCATCAAAACATACCATTTTGGAGGACAGCTTTCAGCCACAAAGCTCTGGTCTGTGACATACTGGGATCCATGAAGCTCACGTGAAGACCCTCCAGCTTCCTCCGCTGTTCTGGAGAGGAGAAACCCCAGAGAAATGCTCATGTGTGACATTTTAGACCTCAATATCCTCTGTGCATCAGGGCTCTGATAACTTTGGGAAACTGTGTATATAAACCTCTAATTACTGTTAATAGTATGAACTCATTAAGTAGTTGGTTCTTTGAAAACTGTAGCAAGTCTACATGTATCCACAACATCAGGAATAATCAGCCGGTTCTCTGAGGGGTTCTCGGTACTGGCTGAACGTGTATTGTTTCACTGATTATAGATAGGAACTTAAAAGCTGACCTTTGACCAGCAACAGACTGGGTAAGGAAATGGCTGGGACAGGCAGAGGCAGTTTTTCCTACAGCTTGGGAGATGATGGAGAAGTGGAAATTATGAGAAGTTGTGAGCAACAAGATTAAAACCCAGAAATAACAGAAGAGGAATTTTTAAAAGGGCTGGCAGAAAGAAGGAGGACACACAGGAAGTACTATCGGGGGAGGGAAAAGACGGACAGGCTGTTATGGTGGAGCCTTAGTGCCCCTTGCTGCCAGACTAACCAGGATCACAGGGGGGTTAATAAGACATCAAAGAAAGAATAATATAAATCAAGGGCTATTGCACACAGGAAGTTTATTCAACAATCTGACTTTCCTTGGGGTTTATCTTGGAGGTAAGAAAAGTGATGGTGAAGTCAGGAGCTCTGCAAAAAAACCCCAAATCCCTGTCTGTTAGCTTATATATACCACATCCCTCAAAAAGATTTGCAGCAAAAGACTCAGCCTTTGGCTGAAATGCTGGCAATTGACGGGGGGCAGGATTTCAAAGAATCTGAAGTAGACATTTTAGGAATGAAGCTGGAGAGTGGGATACAGTTTTCAGGAGGAACTGTCACAGGGAGGTTCTGCACCAGGGGAAAAATGTTTGCGTGCTCACTAGCAGCAAAGTCAACGGCAATTGGCTCAGATTCGAGACAACTAAAATGTGCCAGAAGTGAGGGACTATTCCTCCCGAGTGGCCTGGCGAGCGGCCCGGCGAGTGGCCAGGCCCCGCTCCCCGCAGCAGCCTCCATTTTCCAAGAAGAGCGGAGGGGATCTTCTTCATCATGTAAACACCATTCGACTTCCAGCGCAGACGTCGGAGCGGCACGGGGAACGTTTGGATGAGGGAGTGTTTCGGTGGCCGTCGCCGCCGCCCCACCTCACAGCGCGTCCCCGCCTTGGCGG
>NW_009211316.1:7601-16752 GCF_000690835.1 Fulmarus glacialis | reverse complement strand
TACCTCAGCCTTCTCTGTATCCCGGGTAAACAGGTCTCCCGTTTCATTCCGGAGAAGGCCCACATTTTCTCTAGGCTTCCTTTTATCCCTGATGTACCTATAAAAGCTTTTCTTGTTGCCCTTGATGTCCCTGGCCAGATTTAATTCTATCAGGGCTTTAGCTTTCCTAACCTGATCCCTGGCCACTCGGACAATTTCTCTGTATTCCTCCCAGGCTGCCTGTCCTTGCTTCCACCCTCTGTAGGCTTCCTTTTGTGTTTGAGTTTGTCCAGGAGCTCCTTGTTCATCTACGCAGGCCTCCTGTCTTTTTTGCCTGAATTCCTCTTTGTTGGGATGCATCGCTCCCTGAGCTTGGAGGAGGTCATCCTTGAATATTAACCAGCTTTCTTGGGGGCATCTTCCCTACAAGGCTTTATCCCATGGTACTCTACCAAGCAGATCCCTGAAGAGGCCAAAGTCTGCTGTCCTGAAGTCCAGGGTAGTGAGCTTACTGTGTGCCCTCCTCGGTGCCCTAAGGATCTTGAACTCGACCACTTCATGGTCACTGCAGCCAAGGCTGCCCTTGAGCTTCACATTCCCTACCAGCCCCTCCTTGTCGGTGAGAACAAGGTCCAGCATAACACCACTCCTCGTTGGCTCCTCTGTCACTTGGAGAAGGAAGTTATCATTGATACATATTTCAAATACTTCATTCTATTGTAAGTGGTTTGCTTTCTGCCACTCCTGTGCTATTTATTTTGCAATATTTCTTGAAAACCTCTGCTTAAAGATGTTACCAATCTGCTATTACAATGCATCAATATTGCATTGAATAAACAAGTAATCCAAAGCAAGAAAAGGATGAGAAAACAAACACTTTTACACACAGCTAAGAGGACTTGGAAGAAAAAGCTATAGCCCTTAGCTCTTGTAACTACCAACACCAGTTCTGTTCAGCTTTTGTTTTAACAGCAAAACTTTAACAGATAAAGACAGCTTCTACTCAAAGAAAACTAGCATGAAAGAGCTTCTCGAAGAACTCAGATGCAGCTTGTGTGTTACATTCCCAGCCATGATGTTCTGTGGGGAAATGTGCTACTACAGGGGATTAGAACTCATGTTGTTACAACCCCAGGGAAATAATGCAGAGGAAAAGCAGACGGTCTCCAAGCCCAGACTTCATAAGTTCAAAAGACCACTCTGAATTCCCTGCTCTGTACCTGTGATAGGTCTCAAAAAAATCTGCCCTGGAAGCGTTTTAGAGATTCACCCGAAGTTTATCCAGGTAAATCCACAGAAGCCATGCCAGTGCTTTAGCATGCTTTGGCTCAGACCCAAACCGGTAACACTCAAGGCATCATAGATCAAACACAAATTTCTTTGTTAAGGGAAAGATGGTCATCCCACCAAGTTAATAATATTATCTCAGAGGAAAAAAAAAAAACCAAAACAACCCCCCCCCCCCGCCCCCATCACTTCCACTGCTTATCACCAGCTTTCCAGAGCTTGTAAGAGATAAGACTGTCCTTATACAACCATTTCCCATTGGCAGAAGAAAATTATTAGTCTGCCCAGCTGATGCTATTTATTTTGATATTCTCATCAGCTGCATATAAATAGAAAAAATCTTTATTTTCTATGCTCTGGGAATGACCTGAGGGCAGGAGTGGGTAGAAGAAGAGAAAAAAAAGTATCGTAGCATTTCTGGTCAAATCAAACAGACAACCTGTGATACCCTATCCAGAGTACAAACATCTAGCGTATCGGTTCAATATGAGCTAACACAAGTCCCTTTTCTTACTTGCAGTATTAAAAATGCAGATATGTCAACAGCAGAAAATTGTGTCGCTCACTTGCCGTGACTGCTGAGATGGTCTCAGCTACAAGATCTGAAGTTGTAATACATAGTCTAACATAAAAACAAAAGAGAGAGAGGGGAGGGGAAATGTTGTGTGCTCGTTAGTGTTAACTCTACCAGAAGCAAGATTTGGCTTTGCAGTATTAACTGGTTAATCCTCATATTTTAGTTGTGAAGTTTGAGTGAGAGTTTAAGTGTAAGACTTAAAAAGTAGGAGCCTTTTTACAGATATAGCTTTATTACATAGTGATAGCAATGAGTAAACTCACAAAACCAGAGCAAGTCAGCTTTCTTGTTGAGCAATATTTTCATGCAAAAAGTCAGTAGAAAACTATAGTTACAAAAAAAAATATGTAGACTTTATGGAAAATATCCAGTAAGTTTAATAGAATGATTAATCTATCTTTATTAATAGCTACTCTGATTAAGAACATAACATGAATAATAAACTAAAAAAATTTTGCCAAATTCTGTATGATAAATACAGAGACTGTCAGAGAGTGGACTAACTTCATTGTAATTTTTTGTATTAGAACAGAGAAATAAGCAAAGTATTATGAGCAATTCTTACCTTCTTCACGGTAAGAATTTATATATATGGTGCCAGTTGACTGGCTTACCATAGTCTTACATATCAAGAAAGTGTGTCTTCTTGACCCATATATTTTGTAATGAAGTCATGGGGAAAATTCCCAAATGATTTTCAATACCTTAGAATTAATGTTTCTGATTTAGGGGTGGGGTGGGGAGGGGAAACAGGAACAAAAAAAGTTTTCAGTGTAGAATTACATAAATGAACACTCATAATCCCAGGCATCCTTACTGAATGATTTGGAGTTTGAGAAGTGTGGTTTATATTTACATCATCTATACATATTAGACAATGCATACTGATAGCAGTAGGTAAACTTCAGTCTCTGCATGTTAATCAATATATTTTCTGGTTATTCACCAGTAGGTGTATTGATGTATTTACATCATAAATCGGACTCTAAATTCACAATTACATTTCCAGTATCTCAGAAATCAATCCAAGCAACTCTTTTTACGTGGCCATTAAGATCTTGCCAGCACTGCAGAGCAACAATTGCTACACATACTCTCTTTTTGTTTTAAAGCCTTCATTTAAAATGACGCAGCTTGCATATCAACTGACATAGAGTTAGGTAAGAGTTGGACACAGATGAATGAGAGGAAATGCACAAGTCACTGAGCCCTGCCTCCTTCAGTTGTAGAAAGCCATGCAATAGGTGCCTGTTACTTTTTGATCTCCTTCTCCACCCATCACACTATTTATATCCAAGGAGATATTTGAAGTCTGACAGTTTTTCTTGTTGTCTTCATGGTACTGCCTCCCTAGGATAGAAATAATTTCCTTCCTGAGAAGTAGCAGGGAAAAAAAATACCGGACATTTCACATTCATAGTTCTTTTTCATAGGTGCTCAGTGTCTAATACACAACCATCATGCTTTGGAGAGCTAGCTTTTATTGTGATTTAATTTATGAGTCTTGTTCCAGCAGAAATTTTAATTCTTGCAGCTAACATCTGCATGAACAGATTTTTGCCTTTGACTCCAAATAACTTGTTCTAGTACATTCTCCTATTGGCTTTCGTATTTTTAACATATATTATAATGAATGTATCAGCAAGAAGATCCGTTCAAGTGCAGACATGGTAGTTCAATACAGCATTCACCAGTGAACTCACAGCATCAGGTCACAGCAAGACAGCCACTGTGACACTCAGTAGCTGAGGATGCTGTACCACCTTACCTTTTGATGGCAGAGCCTTTTGTTCTGTTTCTCTTCAGAAGGATCCAACTCTATTCTTTTCAGACAGCACATGGTGTGTAATTTCTCTTTCGGCTTCTCTACCTTTCAAATTAACAAGTCCCTGCTTCCTATTGTTTTCCCTCAGGTCTTCTTAAGTGTTCCCTGCTGGACTTTAAATATCTTTCAATAATCACCTTAAATTAGTTCAGTCTTGGTTTGTGATGGATTTAAGCTCTAAGATGTTATAAATGAATAAAATATTACATAAATGGAGCTGACTCATAATGGAATATCAGCCATATTTACAGGGAAAATTTATGACTTTCACAGAATTCTATTTTTCTGCACTGTTACCTCTGTTATTGCTATTTCTATTGTTGCATATGACAGGAATTCCTTTCTACTATGAATAGTCTCCATTCTTTTGTTATTAGCATCATAGCAATTGATGAATATTATTAGCAGTAGTAATTGTCTCACAGGATATGTTCCAGGAGATATACTGTGCAATGCCATACAGGAATCTGTTTATTTCCACCTTACATACATAACTGAAGTCTCCTACTCTTAAACATTAGCAGATTTCATTCTACAATACTTGTTTTGGTGTGAACTGTTTTAAAATATTTTGCAGATCTTTTTGATGCTCCTATCCTTGTTTCTGAAGTCTGCAGAAACATCATTAAAAAGCAGTTTTTAATGGTACAGGCATTGAAGACAGAAGGTTTTAGGGGGGTTCGTTTTTTCTAAACTTAGACTTTTAAGAAAATAATAGCACAGGTGTTCATTACAGGGTTTCCATGTTTTATTTATAGTAAACTTTTCCAGTCATCTTTTGCAGATGAGGGTCTTGCTATTTACTTATCTGCATCTCAAAAGGGAGTGAGAGCAGTATTCCCACTGACCACAAGTAGAAACAGGAAGAGAAGAGAGCAATGGTCTATTTCACAAAACTGAGTCAAGTTTGGCTTCAAAATACTGTCATTAAGATGGGTGGTCAAAGTTACTCTGAACAGGTCTACGCATTTCAGAATTTTCTTTCTTGCTTATTGCTAACAAAAATTCACAATAAAAACACAGTAAAAAATTAGGAAAATAATACTTTTACAAGACATACCTACCCAGATCAATACTAGAGCTGATCTTTTGGACAAACTCTTTCTAGAAGTACAGCAATATTAATCTTTTTTTTTATCCTATATCTTCCTTGCAAGAATCATTAGAATTGTCCTGTCAGAATTTGCACAAAGTAGTCCACATATTTTTAGCTTGTCTTTCCGTGCTCTTCAGTATTCAGAAATTGTGAGAAGACCACAGTTTTTTAATCTTAATCTTTAGTTCTAGAAGTCTTCAAACAACTTCCAATTAAAATTGAAGCAATATAAAACCCTTGCACCCAAAGAACGAGTTAGCCTAGGTCTAACTAAAATACTTTCAGTTCCTTTGGATAATCATTATTTTTTGTCCATCACAAACTTTGGATTAGGGCTTAGTTTTAGAGTCTCAGTGCTTATTTAAAATGGGACTATTTTAAAAAATGAAGTTAAAAGTTCTCTCCCCTCACCCCCATGTCTACAAATAGAAAAGAACAGTTGAAGTTATTAAAGAAAATAATTAGCCTTTGATGTTTTTTCAGGAAAAAAAAAAATATCCCCCAGTGACCCATAAACTAATTCAGTAACACAATACAACACATACTTAATTCCTTTAAGGTCATGCATGTTATGTCATTCTACTTGTCACCGTTCCTTATAACAACACTGCACTACTTCTCCAGAGATGCAAGTCACTTACGTAAGTGGGTGTTCGTTCTAAAAATACACCAACAATTAAATGTCTGAGAGTATGTGTGCATACTTTTACTCAGAAGCTTTATTGGAGGGAATGTATACCCTCAAAATCAAAGCACAGAAGTAGTCAAAATTTAATTGATTTATAGGCACCCCAATTGGAAAGTTCATTAGCACAGAGGATTTAAACAAAGTGTATGTTATTAAAAAAAAAAAGCATTTGCAGACTTTGCTGACTGAAGTTCTTCATTTTTAAGGCAGCATTCTTTCCGATGTAGCCACTGGTGATTAAAATTTCTTAGAACTGTTAGAGAGATGGTGTGTGTCTTATAAGAGAGTGCTTACATTAAGAGATCTATTTTAGTATCCCTCTCATTACTGCTGCAGAAGATTCCTGCAAACTGTGAACAGTAGAAGTTTGATATGATGGCTGAGATTATTTTAAAATCACATACTAGTAGTCAACAGTCCACTCAGGAGTGTTGGACTAGCTGGCCTCCCTGATCCTATGAATACATGAATTAATGACTAAATGCAACCTTAAATGCTTACATTTTATTTTAGAACCAAGTTTAGTTATATTTTTCTCTGCAAAGAATTTCTGAGGAAAAACAACCTTGTGAGCTCTTTCTCTAAAAATACGGCCTTTTTATTCTTCTCAGTTTTGCCTTTTATTCTCTTTAAAATTGGACTTCAATGAGGCAGAGCAAAATTGGTCCACAGAGCCTACAAGAGGTTTTGCCACTTGTAGACCCTGGAAGCAGGGGTCTCAAGCAAAGACAAATGGTGGAAAGGTATCAAAGCAGCCTTCTATCAAGATCTACTTCTGAAACTGTAGGAAGCATTAATACAGTGTGCTTTTCCCAAGCCAACCTTAGTCTTCTCTTTCCATTCCTCCTCCCCCAATCTTTCATTGCTACCTGCTTCTCAGCCACAAAACTTTCGCCACTTTTTGGGAGAAGTAACTTAGGATGGCAGCTCTTTCCCCTTTGAAGATTGCAAAAAGATCTGAAATTCAACTTTCTCCCTTCGAAACAAAGAACTCCCTAAAAAGCTTTGGTGTTAACTTTAGTGAAAACAACAAAAAAAAGTAAATGAACTAAAGTAAGGGTCTTTTAACAATGGTTGTGGTTCACTATATAGCTGTAAAATATGATTACAATGTCTGTGGATTAAGGTTTAGTAATTTCTAAAGAAAAGTTTAGTGTTGCTTTGTCTAGAGTAAGGATATGTAATTCCTTTTTTTTAATCCATCATGCTTTATGCCTCCGAGTCACATAATTCTCTGACCTCATCTCTTTGGTCTAAACATAGCACAGTTCAAAACATGCATGCAGATGTCAGGCTCTGAACAAAAGCTGAATAGAAATTAGATATCAAGTACTGGAATGGTAGTTTCCATCCTCCTGAAAGTATGAAGGGAAATAAATAACTCCGTATCTGGGATCTCAGTTTTATCCGTTATTACAAAAATGCGTGCTTTTATTTTCCACTATACAATGTACTATTCGTTCACAAGTTTTTGAAGTTTTGATCACATCGCCAACGTATTTGTATCAAGACGTCTTTGGGAAAGTTCAAAACTTGTATCTTTTACTCTCAGTCTAGGATAACCTGTATCCTGCACGCACTAAATATGACCATTTTGTTAAAATTTAGAGAAGAAATAGTATATGGCCAACATATAGGGTTTTAACTAAGATTTTTTTTCTGTAATGGCACTTTTCTCCCCTTTTCCATGTCATGTTTTAAGAGGAGCACTGGACAAATCACAGAGTGTTTACTGCCCTGCCACTATAGTAGCAGTGGTTTTGATGACAACATCCATCATGAAGGTTACACCACAAGCTAGACTAGAGAGGCCAGAGGCTCAAATCAACTGCTTTCTGTAGATTTCAGGAAGGTATTTAACAACTTGCAAACTAGAAGTCGGAATTTCACTGATCTTAAAACATTCCTCCATTGCATTTCTAACATTTTCATTACCAATCCAGGAGTCCTAAGTGTCACAACACTGAGACTGGTGTGACTCCATGGATGTAAATTATTGCTTGAACAGAAAAGAATTTGCTTCTAAGCATTCCAGAAAACTAATTTCCTGCATGTCACCTGCAATTAATGATAGCTGAATGAATAAGGCAAAAACTTTTGTGTGAAGAAGACACCCAGGATGAGTAACTAGATTTTGATTCTTTCATTTTTAATCTAAACAACTACAAGTACTGCTAAAGGCAAGCATAGTTGCTTCAAGCTATTGACAGGTTGTCAGATGCACCAGAAGTGATAAAAAAGTTTTAAAAAAAAAACATTTCACATTTTGAATTCCTTATAGTAGATCCTTTAAGAAAATAGACAGTGGTAAATATGTAAATAAAGAGATTGGCTATCCTTCTTTTCATGTTACCTTCCTTCTGTTTTTTTGCTCACATGTAAGTATTCCCCACACCCTAGGGAAGCAACTTTTCACAACTAAATACAAACTGGACAAACTAATCTGATTTCTGAGAATTAGAAGGAAATGAGCACTAAATTTTTGTATTGTCTCACTGCAGAATCTTTTTTCAGATAGAATGAGATAATTAACACTTACTCTCCAGAGAAGACTCCCAGATGGTCCAAGTCTGAGCGCAGGGGAATATTGCCAGTGGAAATGGCAGCTTATACCTCGGTGATTTGAAAGTTGGCACTTCAGTTGTCTTGTTTATGAGCAAGAATTTCACCTCTGGACCTGAAACTTTGCATCTATTCAAGCAGCAATGTCTAAAACATGGAAGAGAAAGAGGTCCAAGGAAGTACACTTGTGACCTTGTGAGAGGGTCAACTTCCCCCTCTACTTGGAGACAGTCACATCTGGCCTCATGGTTGAAGGCCAGGATGGTTGTCAGCAAAAAACCGAGCTGCCCCAGGAATGACCAATAGATCATCATTATCATTCAGGAAAACTCAGAGGAGAGTTATGACTCAGACACACGTTTTGGATAAGAAGATGCTCTTGTGGCTATGGTGGACAATCCCTAAAAATAGTTTATCTCATACATGTATGATTCTGTTCAGACCCACAGGGTAGATATTTCCTGCATTGCAACAAAACAAGCAAAGGGTAAGTCTCATAAGTGATCATTTCTCTTTCTTCCTGTATTGTTTTACAATACTGCTCTCCCTCCAACAATTTCTTTAGTTAATCTTTACAAACCAAGCAAAATAAATGTCTGACAGAACCCCTTTCCTTGTATGCGCATGCACAGATACCCAACCAGAAACTTCAAAGTACATGATTGCTGGTAGTTCCTTCTTCCATGACTTTGCTAATTTCTTGAATTTAGTGAGGAGAACTTGTGCTTACAGCTTACTGGAGAACAATCATCTTGTTTCACGGGAACCGAAAAGGTAGGACAACAGGTTATTTATGTAAGCTCTGCTGTAATTTGACATCCCTGTTGAGTGCCCTAATTCCTGGGTTGAAATAGTTTTGTCTTGAATCATTTTGAATCAGGCACACAACCTGAACCTCTCAAAATTCAGACAAGTGCTTAACTGATCAGCTATAGAAAAAAAAAAAGAAACTCTGAATGTTCTGAGATATTAAAAACATCTCAATTAAGTCATCATTAAAATCAAGGTTTGGTGGGGTGGGTTTTTTTGGTGGTTTTTTTGTTTGTTTGTTTGTTTGTTTGTTTGTTTTAATAGATACAGTAGCCTAGAGATTTCTCCCTCATTTATCTCTTTGCATTGGATCTGGCAATGAAGCAT
>NW_009211316.1:0-7579 GCF_000690835.1 Fulmarus glacialis | reverse complement strand
TGAACCGGTGGCATCACTGCCATTTCCATAGCAACACACCAATTTCCCAAGCGTCATCATAGCTCTACTGTCACTGAAAGCTGAAAGAAAAACAAGGCTGAGGGAATGTTTGTCAAGCATTCAAACACAGCGCTAGTTTCAAGTACCCTCTTAAAGTAGACCAAACTCTACACCTTCAGCTAGAATACTGGCACAAATACGTTTAAAAACCAACCAAACAAGTGTGTTGTTTGGTTTTTAAATCAATCTTAATGTATAAGTTCTTTAACGATTTCCAGTAAACCTCAAACAGTGAATGGATGACTACTTCAAAATAGACACTTTATTTTTTTTCTTCATTCCCATTCCTTATATCATTTGTATCACAACATAGATTATCTAAATAAGGGATGACATCTTCACATGCTTTACTGCAGTAGCACTCAATATAGCCCTTAGAGGATACAAGTATACAAAGTATACTAGGTTTTAAACATGAAGTTGATTTAAAATTTGCCTACTGTTGACATTCATTATTTACTAAACAACACTAATAGCAAATTGATATTCACAACAGCATAGGTTTCATTATTAGTTAACAAACAAAAAGGTTCTGGAAGAAAGCTACCACGTCAATAATAAGATCATAATTGCTGAAGATACCAGTAAAATTAAAACAAACAAACAAAAACACCTAATACCACCTTTTTTAGCAAGAGATCTGAACTCTGATGAAATTTTAAAATTCTATGCTTTCCCAAGAATTACCCATAGAGTATATTTCTCAGAAAAAAAATAAAATTAAAGCTAATCAAAAAATCATTTGACTAGAAATTGTCATGCTGTGCTGGTTTTGGCTGGGATAGAGTTAATTTTCTTTCTAGTAGCTAGTATGAGGCTGTGTTTTCGATTTGTGCTGGAAACAGTGGTGATAATACAGGGATGTTTCAGTTACTGCTGAGCAGTGCTTACACAGGGTCAAGGCCTTTTCTGCTCCTCACACCACCCCACCAGTGAGTAGCCTGGGGGTGCACAAGAAGTTGGGAGGGGACACAGCTGAGACAGCTGACCCCAACTGACCAAAGGGATATTCCATACCATATGATGTCATGCTCAGCATATAAAGCTGGGGGAAGAAGAAGGAAAGGGGGGACGTTTGGAGTGATGGCTTTTGTCTTCCCAAGTAACCATTACGCGTGATGGAGCCCTGCTTTCCTGGAGATGGCTGAACACCTGCCTGCCGATGGGAAGCAGTGAATGAATTCCTTGTTTTGCTTTGCTTTGCTTGCGTGCATGGCTTTTGCTTTACTTATTAAACTGTCTTTATCTCAACCCACGAGTTTTCTCACTTTTACTCTTCTGATTCTCTCCCCCATCCCACTAGGGGGGAGTGAGCAAGCGGCTGTGTGGGGCTTAGTTGCAGGCTGGGATTAAAACACAACATAAGCCTGCAATACAGCCAAGCCAATCAGTGACTGTGCTCCTATTGGAGTATTTCAAACATATTATACATTGACAAGTTGCCTACACTATAGCACTCTTGTAACAGAAAGTAAAAAGCAAAAGGAGGAAAAATTAATAACACATTGAACACATGCTCTGTCTTCCATAAAGTCTCCTCTGCCTTTTACAGAACAGCTCTGAATCAAACCTCTGTACTTTCCTTCTTCCCAGTGCACATCTTTACAATTCCAGCCCACCCACATAGCATGAGTTTTTTCTGAAGTCCTGTAACCCTTTCAGGGATTCACAACAAAAAAATCAAGTCTTAATAGCCAAATGCTTCCAATGGCACTCAGCCACAGGTAGCTCAGTGAGCTCATCTTAAACAGCCAGCCATCCCACACCATTTAATACACTTCTGCGACTAGAGGAAATCCCTGCATTAAAAGATGGGTCTATAACCAAATTAGGATATTTCTGTCAGTCAGGAGAGGGGTAAAGAACAACATGGATCATCATCTAGTATTATATATCACAGAAAACCCTGTTTTGATGCTTTGATTCACAGTGCCTGGTACCTTAAAAAAGAAATGGCTAGGTGCATGGAGAAAAGGTGTGATGGCTGAAAATGTTTTTATGTTGCAGGAAGATTATGATTTGCAACCCATGTTTTATCTGGTAGTGAGGGAACCTCAATAAAAACTGTAAGTGAAGTCAAACTTTATTCTTAACATAGAGAGAACATGTCTGGAAGAGATCCAAGCTGTGGTATGAACCTACTCGGTTTACTCCACCCTTCCTATTTCTTTATCTGCTGAGCCCTACCTCCTCCTCCTACGCCATGACCTCACCCATCTATTCCCTCCAATTTCAGCTCAGCACTGTGAACTCATTCAGCCTCATTACTTTTGTTCTCATTGCACTCAGTCCCATACTTCAGGCATGCATTCAAGGTCCAAACCTTCCCAGCTCACCCCCACTCATTCCAGTCCATTTCCCACCTGCCCTGTCTAGGAAAGCAATGAGCAGCTTTCCCCACTTTTTTGCTTGAAATTCCTAGAGTTCAGAACCTCCCTCTTATCAGACTGCCAAATTCAATGAATCACCCTTTATTCATGTACACAATGCAATGAAACATCTAAAAAATACAAGTATTTACCTGAGATAACAGCAATAATGTAACACTGACGAAGGACTAATGTTTTCAACTATTTGGCTGTAAATCCATAATCTGTAAACTTTTCCTATTCCATCGCTCTTTTACAACACAGTGCCACTTATGCTTTTTACTTGCTTGCTTTTAGAAAAGTACCTTTCACAGGAGGGAATGTAGTAAGTATTGTTGATGCGGGGTAACTTAGGAGAATTAAAGAGGAGCATAACTGTTCATCTCCCTCTTGGTTAGGTCTCAGTAGAGAGGATTGATTCAGATAACCTCACTAATGTGAGTTTTCTTTTTTGTTGCCTATCAATGATTTCAGTAATTTCTACATGAGCTGAAATACTCAGTGTTTGGAAAGTGTACCTAGCTTCCTTAATGTACTTTGAGAAAAACATTGCAAAAACTGCTCAGCCAAATAGCCTTCTTAGAAAAGAGTCTACACAGCAGCTGAGAAAGAAAGGGATAAAATTTTCCAGTGGTACTAATACAGACTCCACAGCTGCTGCCTCTTCCCCCATTACCACAATGCATGCATGCAAACCAGTGGATACACAAGGCTGAAGACCTACATGTCATGCTCCATGTCTACTATTTTGTGACTGTCCACTTTTGTCATGAGACTGTAAACCAGCTCTTTGCAAAGCAGGTGTGTCATATAACTTCTGGCCTTTTTTTGCCTTTTCTGTAAGGAGTGGAATTGCATTTGCCCTACTTTCATTTTATCTTCTCTATCTATTCAATACATAGGACAAGGCATGATTGCCTTTACTGTTTCATGGATTTGTTGTTGCTATAGCACTAGATTTAATTTTCTATTTTAGACATGCAACACTGGGAACTATAAATATAAAAAACCAGCAGTAAGATCTTCACACAGTTAGCTATGGTTTTGCCTCAAAATTGAAGAGTCAAATAGTGTAATTAAGAAGAGATATATCAGGTACTACAGATGTAATTGTAAATATTTATTCATCTTCTTTTTTATTTTAGTCTAAGACACAGGTCTGATCCGACAGCTGTTGTGACCCAACAGTTGAGAAGGAAGTCAGTATTATGTTGTGAGAGCAAGATAATAACTTCATGCAAAATGATTCTCACTGTTCATTTTTCTAAAGAGCAAAATAATTAAAAGTACAGCATAATGCTCTGTAATTATAATCTAAGTCATTTCCCCTGTTAAAAATACATTCTAATTGCTTTAAGTGAAAACACATCATTAGAACTTCCCTTGAAAGGGGAACTAATAAATAGATTAGTAAAATCCTACAGTCAGTACATTAAATCATGTTTATTCATTCAGCTGAGACTGGAACACGTAAAGTACATCTTCTTATGGAAAGACACAATTAGGGTGAATGGCTGGCTCATGGGATTAGCCAAGGGATTTTGAGTTTTCCACATCTAGCTTGGTGGTGTGAATCCTGCCCAGCTTGGTGTTGACTGAAGCTTATTACCATCTGTTGGCTGTTCAGTGTCCTACATAAAATAAATTGGTTGTCTTTGCCCAATTCCAAGCTCACAGGTGTCCAGTATTACAGCAACT
Organism: Fulmarus glacialis; assembly: GCF_000690835.1. Classification (NCBI taxonomy): domain Eukaryota; kingdom Metazoa; phylum Chordata; class Aves; order Procellariiformes; family Procellariidae; genus Fulmarus; species Fulmarus glacialis. Next base: position 3,452 of record NW_009211316.1, on the reverse strand, counting down.
GACAGTAATTAGCACACCTTTAAGCAATGTCAGCAAAGATGCAGAAGATTTCAAAAGTATAACAAAGGTGCTTATGTAATTTGGTATGACCAGTCTACCAAAGCCACACTTTGGGAAGAGACAGGATGGTGGAATGGGTATTATCTCCGCTTTTTACTGTGCTTGTGCCAAATAACTAAATATAGATGATTACATCCCTGCATAAAACTTTAAAAGTCTAATTTCACTAGATTTAAAAATCATGAGGAAGTAAAATGGCAATACCATTTTTTAACTCTGAAAACTTACGTTTTCTCGTCTTAAAGAAGGATTTTAATAATTAAAATATAATTACTATAACAAGTGTGGCTGCACTCAGAATCTCAGAGAACCGTTGTGGCGTGTACAATTAATTATTTCAGTTTCTACGACCCCTAAAGCAGCTGTGCAGGCAACCACTGTAAGCAGGAAGAGAGTAACAGAGTTATGGATTAAATTATCCAGGCCCTTATTATTAACCTTTAGGTGAACAGGCCTGGTTCCTTTGCTGTTCTCAGTAATCTCAGCTATAGCTTTGTTTTGTGAAATAAGCAATAATTCATACAAATGGCAAACTAACAAAGTGACAGAAGAATTAACTTGTAAAAGAACCGTGTTGTTACTGTATCTGAATTGCAGTAACATTAAGTATGAAATTAAAAGGATAAATGAGTATTTGCCATGCACTTCAGTCTCTAGCAATGAGTCTAGTTAAGCTAGTTACTAGCAAACACAGTCAACGTGCGAGGTGCTGTAAAAGCTTTTCAGGAAATTTGGCCTGGTGAAAACTCCTCTATTTCAATGTTTGTTTCCATTTCAGAATAGATGACAACTTGAGTTTTTTTAAAGTTACATAACAAAAGTTTTGAAGTAAATAACTGGAAATCTCTCACTTTCCAAACACACAGATTTAGAATTAATTCCCAGTGGTGATGTGCTGCTTTTGCCTCATTTAAGTTGCATTTCAGGCTGCTAGTATTTTCTCCACAGGCCAGAATCTTACATTGCCCATTACGTGACTGCCACAATAACAGGTACCCATAGGTCAAACTAAACTTTGTATCATGGGGCGTGAATTTTGGTAAGGAAGCCCATGAAAGGAAAAATATAAATTAAATATTTATTTTCATGTCTAACAAATGCAAAATAAAATATTTGGTTTAAGTCTTAAAATTCAAATTGGAAATTAGAAACATCTATTTAAATTTTAAATTTACAGCTATTCTCTAATTTCTTATAAAAAAATAATTCCTATAGGAATTGTATTTCTTTAAAACGAGTATTAGAAGAAACTTCCCAACTGGCCTCTAACTGTTGTATCTGTCAGCTCCATAAACATTCGTCATTGTAGTCACTTAATTCCAGTGGTCTTCCATAAAACAAACAAAACCAGCCGGACTTGAAACTTCAATTTTTTTTCAAATGTTAAATTTGAAGCTTTTCTTGAGTTTTCATATAGTTCTTTAAACATTCAAAATGTTCAGTAATTTTCCTTTCATCTCTTGCATAAGGATGTCCCTTTTTGGTATGATCTGTGTTTAAATCAGTGGAAAACTTTCCATTTATTCCAGAAGAACATGATCAAAACCTTACTGTTTGCAGGCAGAGATATACTGAAACCCTCTAAGAAGAGTTGACCCTCTAGGAGTTTTAGTTCACAGAGCTTGTGAGTTTCCTTTCTTCAAGAGGAAAGGTGGTCATTTGGCTGAAGTATTAATGGGAATCTTTTTGTTCTTCAGATCCACGTCCCTCTTTGGATGATAAATGACAACTATTAGGGCTCTGCTTTCACATGACGGAAACCACAAATCTCTTTACTGAAACCTGAAAAATGCAGATTTGACAGGACAAAGAGCCACTGTGCCAAGTGCTGTGAGTCCAGTCCACAAACTGGTACCGGGTTTCATATATATTTTGTACATATAATTAAAAAATAATAATAATATGCATAATATGCAATGATGTACATATCTAGACAGTAAAATACAGCAAAACAGCTGTTGATTTCCTATATCTGAAATGAGTTATTCTGTCCTATGAAGCTTAGTTCCAGATGAAACAAAAATATTGAGTATCTATTCACAATAGACAAGCCTTATGGAAGAGTACATGGAATTTATAATTCATTAAGCATCTTTTTTAAAGCAACAACAAAAAAACAAAGATAAAGGGAAGAAAAACAAAGGAAAAATGACTGTGTAAATTGTAGTGGCTTTTAGTTAGCTATCTAATTAGTCAAAATGAAAAGTAGATATGGCAACCTGCTTACTTTAGCAGTTCGATTTACTCTGATCTGGAATAGCTTCTGCATATTTTACATGTCACCTTTACAGCAGAAAGGTTATCTCACCAACAGCACTTTGTATTCACAGACGCTCTTTCTCTGGCTATAACTGAATACAGGGCTTCCTCCGTGTATTTTTCTGCTTCCCTTTGACACATTATCAACGTTAGTAATATATTAAAGATCAAGTTAATAATGTTGAACAGTTTCAATAGCTGAAAAAATATCTGTATTTCCTACTTCACTTCAGACAATGGAACTTCGGTAGCTATACAGAAGGTTCCTGTCGATATCATCACTCTGTCCATCTAGCTACCTCATCTTTCTCATATACATACATTTGCATACAAAATCTCTTGATAGACATAAGCAGGCTCCATTTAGCTTCAGTGAGATTGACTGTAAGAAGCAGTTATAGCTGTATAAATATTTGCTGATTCAAACTTCCACCTAAAATGCAAGAAAATGTCATGACTGAAATAATTCATGCTTCAACTTGCTGTAATTGTAGGGCACAATCCAGCTCTGTGCAGAAAGCTGACACTCGGTTCATTCTGTTAAGTAAGACTTTTTGGTCTCTCTTTGACAACCTATTTGGGATATAAGTCCTTGCACAGACTTTTGTTACAGTTCTTCATAGGATAGAGTTCCACTTTTGGTCTGAAGATCCATATATATTTGTACAAAATTACTTATGCTTCACAGGCTTTGTAGGCTTTGTAGCTCAGTATTTACATCTTTCCTACACCAACAACAGAACACAATGTATAAAAGACACTCACTCATGCTGCTAATACAAATTGTGCATAAGTCAAAGAGAAAGGCTCTATTTGCTGAACATTATATTATAAATTTAATTCCATCAGGGAAGGTTTAATTACATATTTTCTTGAAGTTTAATCATACTGTTAAGATGAAATTGCAGTGTTATAATTAAGATAGAGCACTTTCATGATTAAGAAAAAAGAAATTATTTAGTAGTTGGCAAATACTCAAATATTGCTATTAATGTGGTATTTTTAAGTGAAGACTGAAAAGAAAAAACTTAAGTCTATGATGTGACAGCATTACGTATGGATTTTACTAACATCATCGAGTAGACTTCATTCTTAAAATGCAGATGATAACATAGAATCATAGAATCATAGAA
>NW_009211315.1:0-4002 GCF_000690835.1 Fulmarus glacialis | reverse complement strand
ATCTCTGGATGACATTCTTAAATTGCTTAGTAACCTTGGATAAAACCAAAAATGTTCCCAAGGAGTACCAATAGATGTGTCTTAACTACCTAGGGATGTTCAAGGTACTGACAAGTTATTTTAACCAAAGAGACGACATCATAGAGGAAGGTAGTGAGGGTGCCATTCTCTATTTCCTCCATAAAAAATCTCTCAGAGGAAGAGGTATAATTGCTAATGGTCTCCATGAGGTGGTACCTGAAATACAGTTACAAAATACCAAATACAAATCCCAAATACCAAATAACCCCCAATGCCAGCGTTTTAGTAACAAATCTCCCAGGCAAAACATCATTAATCACTGCAGAGCACAGCAGACTACAAAACCCAACTCCAATCTTTAACAGGTACAGTAAAAACAAGAGCATGGTGCAGATCAGATAAATTAATATGTTAACAGATAAAAATTCCTTAATACACTCTAGTTAATCTGTTTTTATCTCAACCCTTTGCTACCCCACGTTGGGTGCAAAAAAGGACTGTCATGGTTTAACCCCAGCCAGCAAATAAATCCCACACAGCACACACACACCCCTGAACGATGGGGGAGAGAATCAGGAGGGCACAAGTAGGAAAACTCCCGGGTTGAGATAAAAAGTGTTTAATAATTGAAATAATTGAAATAAAGCAAAGTAGAACATTAATAATAACAATGATAACAACAACAACAGAATATACAAAGCAGGGAATGCACAATGCAACTGCTCAGTGACCGCCGACCGCGTGTCACAAACAGGGGGCGAGCCCCCCCACACCCCTGGTTTTTATACCGAGCATGATGTCACATGGTATAGAATACCCCATTGGCCAGCTGGGTCAACCACCCCGGCTGTGCTCCCCCCCTCACAGCTTCCCATGCACATGGCAGGGTATGGGAGGCCGAAAAGAGAAACCAGAAGTCCCTGGTGCAAGCACCACCCAGCAACAACCAAAGCATCAATGGGCCCTCAACCCTCCTCTCATACCAAACTCAAAACACAGCACACCCCCTAGGCTACTGGGAAGAAAATTAACTCTGTCCCAGCTGGAATCAGGACAAGAAGTGATCAAAATACAAAATCCATCATGTGAACTTGCAACACAAGGGTGTGAACTACTTAAATGAATAGCTGAATGTATTCAGACCACAAAGCAGGCTTTTATAATCTATACAAAATAAAATATTTATGATAATCTTAATTTCCACTAATTCTTTCAAATCATGATGAGAGGAGGCAACAAAACAGGAATAATTTTTCATTTAAGTTGGAAGATACTGATGAATTTTGCTGCAAATGCAATACATTTCAAAGGAAAGCAAAATATTATGTCCTGGCTCCCGGCACAGTGAAATCACAAAGACATTAGTGGGACCTTGACTGACTTAATGCAGCAAGTTGTCCCAATAGCTCAAACAACATATGCTCATTTTGAGACTGAATTCCTCCTGTGTTAGGTTCCAACTATTGTGTGCTGCTACATATTTTCTGATGGATCAAGAAGTCATTGGTTATTACAAATTTTACCCACTGTAATAAAGTATGCATATTAATCAGTTAGCCTCTTATACCTTCCATTGCCTCATGCTTCTTCGTGATTCTGATCTTAAAAAAAAAAAAAATCTGAAATTGTATCTCCTATATTAGGCAGACTATGTAGAACCAAAACTGTAGAACCAAAATATTCCATCCTTTTTGAGCATAAGAGTAGTGACATGTGTAACAAATGGCTGGTACAGTTATTTAGCTAAGCAGTCTGAAAATTAAGATATTTTATTGAACTATTTGGATCTTTTGTGTCGGGGATCTGTGCGTGCTTAAAGTCTTGTAAGTACTGCTTGCTGTTTGCTAACAGAACAGCCTGTTTTCTTATCTCTGGTCCATGAGCTCATTTTAAAAATATGCCTTGCTATTAAAATATTTTTGGACGCAGATTGTACCAGAAACTACTAAACTTGGTGAGGAACAGAAGAATCCTCACCTACTGTACGAAGTATGAAGCTACATCATAGCAAGACTTAAGCACCTTACTCAAAATGAGAAAGGAAATTTGTGCTATAGTGTCTGAAACAGACCTTAAAATCTGTTATCAGCAACTACTATTTTGATATTGGAATATTTTTCAGGAATCAAAAGTTGGCAGATCTGGATAACATACGTCCCCCTATGCATTCTGCTTTTTTCCATAGCATTTTTTCTAGTCATTTTAGAGGAAACAGGTACCACTCACAAACAGCTAACATAGTACCAAAGTTTTGCATTTCTTCTTGTTGTAGAAACTCCTCCATGTGTGGGAAGGAAAAAGCCATGAAAGCCCATCTCATGAAACCAAAGGAAAAATGACACTCATGGCATGATGAAAGAGAACATGCATGCAAGCCATAGCATGAGAAAGCAGCAGTGCATGTCAAGGCTAAGAAACTCCATGGGATTTATGTACCAGACCGTGATCCTACTTAGGCATTTGGAGTCAATTTGGGATTGTTTCACCCTTTTTACAGAAAGATTTGTGCCATTCTTGGTGGAATCCAAACCCAACCTTGGCTCTTTGAAAGAAAATGAAGAGAGAAATGGAAAGCTTATCTTCCCTGAGGCAGACTAGCATCGTTTCACACACTCAAACCTGTCTCTGTTCTTGTAAAACACATGAAGTAGAGCATACCTTCTGCACACAGAAAGACAGCTTATTTACAAGGGATGGTTTATTCAGCAGAGTTCCCCTGGGCAGTAGGTAGCTAATGCTCAAACATCTGACCTCTCTGCAGTACCAAATTCTCTCCCATTAATCCCTGGTGAGCATGTGTCAGTGCACCCAACATAGAATCAGAGTTCAGCACTGTAATTGTTTTTTAGAGGAAGATGTATTTGTCAGGTGGAACTCTGAGGGAATAAAGATGACCATGCAAGTGGCTGACTTCAGATATATTTATTACTTGACTGTTGAAGTAACCTGGGAGAGTCTGTTTTTCTCCCTGACATTTGATTGTCTAGCTTGTAGGTTCTCTAGGATGCTATTTTGTAGCTGATCTTAAGGAAATCATTGCTGTTAATAAGCAGCAGTGTCCTGAGTCCTCACACAGCAGATGCTTTCCCTCCTTTGGCAAAAAAATTAAAGCAAAAAATACAGCTACATACATGCACGAATGCACTGTCACTTTACTCATTCCCACTCCCTCCATAAAATACATATCCTGTGTGGGCCAATAGTGATTCAGCACTCAGGTGACAAACAGCACTATGGTGAGTGCTGGTTGTTGTCCTATGTCCAGCTGCTCACAAATCTGCCAACAGTCTGTTCACCACCTGCTGCTTTTCCAGCAAGGCTTCCCATTTGGCCTTACGAGGGCTGTGCAGTGCCACTGATAAGGGTGTCTGACTCCATAAAGCTGACCCTTGTCCCGAGTTTTCCCTTGCGCCTCTGCAGGTAACAGAAATGTGTACCCAACCACCATTCTGCATCCATTTAGGCAGTAATCCAACTTCTTGCTGCTTTCCAGATTGCTTCCTTGAAGCCTTGGAGCTGGCAGAGGTAAGTAAGGGTAGGCTGCCTAGAAGGATTGCACGGTGTTTAGCTGGGTCCAGCAAGTTCAGCAGTGGCAGCAAGTTCAACACCCTGGCAGGTGGCTGGCAGGTCACTGTCTCTGAAGGTGCTGGCGGTAAGCACATCTCCATCGAGCCACCGCTCATGAAGGCAACCGGCCACAGTTCCCTCTGGGGAAGCACTCCCTGACCACCAAAAGGCAGCTCTCCCAGTGCTGGACAGCGATTCGGCCGCAGAGGGCCCTCAGGGACCGCCATCGCCTCTCACTCAACCATTTCTCCGGCCGGTGAGGCACGCAGAAGACGCGGGGAGGGCTTTTTTTGCCAACGGCCGCCTCCCTAACCCCAGCGTACGACCGGCGGAGGAGCGCCTCCTGTCTCCACAGGCAGAGAGACTCCACAGAGCCGAGCTCACCACCGGCCACAAGGCACACCACCGGCACAC
>NW_009211314.1:0-19414 GCF_000690835.1 Fulmarus glacialis | reverse complement strand
TCCCCTTCCCCTTCCCTTTCCCCTTCCCTCCTGGCCTGCGTAATTGCCCAAGCTGCTTGACCCTAAACCTGACCTTGACTCGATGGTATCTCCATGGCCCAGGGAACAGGATTTTTCCCGTGGGAGGGCTACCAGGCTTGAAGCTGACCATGAACAGTAGATGAGCTGGGTAGACCCAGGTCTGCCTCTGCTCCAGGGCCTGGTCTACATCTGACACCACCAGAACTTTGACTAAAACACCTGAGCGGTGATGAAAGCCAGGACCAGAATCTGGCTCCTGTTTCTGGCATCTCAAAAATATCCTCAGGGCTGGATTGCAGAGCTGGGTCCTTGGTGCTCCAACTCCTGCCAGGGGAAGGGTCTGGGATCGCCTGACGCCAGTAGGTGTCCTCTCACCAAACCGTGTCTCATCTGATGCCAGGGCTCTCTCCCATGAAGACAAAGCAGGACCCAGGCCCCCGAGTGATGCCAGCTGGGACACTGGTGGTCTTACCTCCCTCAGGAGCATCTAAGTGTCCACACTCTTTTGCAAAAGGGATCCTGGTCCTCAAGTGTCTGTATTTTTGCTGAGGTCCTGAAGGTGCTGGGATTGCATTTAAAGGCCTCAGCAGGAGGTAATTCCCACCCCTGTGCGGAGGGACCAGTGATGCTGAGACACTGCTGGGTGAGGAGCGGCCCGTTAGGCAGGACAGGGCTGTCACACCAGGGATGAGCCCCCAGGGAAGATGCTGGTGGACCTTGACTGTTCAGAAAGGCTTGTTACAGGCTCAGCGACGTTTTTTCTATCGTATCCGCAATCTTCTAAGACTTTTGGAGCCGCAAACAAAAGTCTTGGCTCTGACCTCATGATCTTTGCTTGTACAAAACTCTCATTGACGCCAATAATTTTCCAGCCCTTCATTCCCAGTGACAGCAGCAGTTTTGTCTGCGCAAGAATTTTTCCATGAGGGAACGTATGTTTTTCAGGGTTTTCTCAGGTAAAGGTTTTATTTTCATAATTCTTTCCCCCTGGTAGGTGCTGAGCTGTCAGAATCACAGCCGTACAGAATTCCAGCTTAGTTAAAACAATATCCTAAAGGTTGCGAAGCCGTGCTGCTTGCCAAGAGTGAAAATTGAATGTTCCACTCTCCCCACTTGACTATATTTAGTTCGGGATCCTAATGAAGTCTTTCTTTGTGTAATTTCATGTCTACAGGGCAACTGCGAGAGAGGACTTCCTAATTCTGTCAGGATGCTGGCAGCCCTTACGCGAGGACAGCGTGTCCTCTGGGCCTCCGCTGCGTGGTCGTATATACAGTACTAGATTGTGCCCCATGTGCTATTGGGGAGACCCTGTAGCATCATTCTTTTTTTTTTTTTTTTTTCTTTTTCTCCTTTTTTTTTTCTCCTTGATGAAAGAAACCTGTGTATATTGCAGCAGGTTAATTCCTGGTTGTTTTCCCTGCAGATATTTGATAATAACGCTGCTTGGCGATGGCGGGTTTTATTGTATCACTGTTCAACAGGAGAGTATTTTGAAGGGTCATTTGGGGTGAAAGTCCCCTTCCTTTTATGCGGTGTCCAAAGGTACAAACATAGGAAGGTGAAATGCACCACAAAGATGCTGGAAATCCTCCCGATGCTACTCAACTGTAGGACCAAGCCGTGGATGACCATGGAGTGAAATAACATTGGTCCTGTACTGCCATACTGTTGAATATTGAATGTAAAGCCTGTATTGAGCTCCTAAAGGGCAGGAGGCCCATGGCATTGGAGATTGCTCATATACATAAAAGCGTGAGTCCTCTCCTAAAAAGCTTTTGTTGGCAGGGAGAGTAAGCGCCTTTAAACGAAATATCGTATTCCTTCGTGAGCAAAGGCTGAGTAGCCTTCAGTGACACTTTTTGCAGCTTGAAGCTTTGCCTCCTATGATTACAGTGGATTTAACATACCTGTGGGCTACCCTACCTGGGCCTTAAGTTATAAATGGCTGCACTTAAAGGGCTGGTTTTGGCAGCCAGTCAAGCGCCATCCCAAGCTCCATCGTGTGTCGGGTCGGCTCGCTGCCCCGTCACACAGCACGCTGGTGCCTTTCCCTGCCCTCTGTATGCCGCTGAGGATTTGAGGATTTGCCTTCTTCCTCCAGGATCATCACAAATCGGTGTGCCAAAAAGTATATAGAACAACTGAAAAAAATCGTATCTCTAGGATTCTGCTGAGGTTTCTCAGCATAAGGATAAGGCTGTGCTGGAAGGAGATCTGCCATGTGGGAATGTCCCAGAGAAACACCAGCTCCCCAGGGTAAAACCCCTGGAAATCCATGGAGAAAAAGGCCATGCAAGAGCTGTTATTGCACTTGTATTCAAGCAGAAGCGCAGGGCTAGGCAGCCTGCTGTTCGTCAGCCTTCTGGATATTCATCTCAGTCCCCAGCTGGCAGTAAATGTATTGTCGGATATCCCTCTAAAGTTGTGTAAGTTATTGCTTTCTTAGAGTGCTTTTATACCTGTGTGTATTTTTCTTCCTATTCCAGCATCTTACAAAGCTCTCTTTGGAGACGCTCGGCATTGCTAAATATAGTTTTGCAAAATTCCAGGACACGTCTTCACTTGGCACATGAAAATTAGTTAACAGACTGTCATGAGACCTTTCTTTGCTCTCCCACTGTTCTCACTCCCATGACACCTGACGTATAGCACACGGGTTTGCGAATGGCCTCGGGTTTGCTCCGTGACTCACCATTAATCAAGATGAGAAATAGCCTTCCCAGTTCATAAATTCAAGGTAAACTCAATTTCCCACATATTCTGTCAAACGGACATCAGCAGGCTGTTTATATTAATTCATGCCCTCTTAAACATTGTATTACAGGAGGCGAGAAGCAGCAACGGGGAGCTCCGGCATATTGACAAACACGTTTGCACCTTCTGTTGCAGACCTGTTCTCCCTCTGCAGCCTCCGAGATGCATACGTAGCCCTCAAGCACAGTACAGATTGTTCAGTCGTGGAAACCACAAGCTAAATATTTGAGCTTCCAGCACATCAAGTAAACCTGTCCTATCTACACGCCAGCTGTAAGGAGAGATGCTGAATTTGGAGATGAGCTCACTCCATTAAAAATTCATAAATATCCAGGGTAAGCCATGATCACTTAACAGGGGATAGCTGTAAATAGCTGTAGCTGTTGAGCAGTGGTATGAAATTAAATCATAGGGAACAATAGTGATTTAAGTGGTATTTCTGGCTTTTTATGGGGAAGGGAGGGGAGCAGAGCGAGTCTTTCACAGCACAAATCGCAAAGATGGCTAGCTCTCCCTTGGTACCGCCAGCGCCTTGAAAAAAATCGCAGAAGCTGAGCTGTTCTCCCCCAAAAGTTCAATGCATCGATGAAAAAACTCAGGGCAAAACTAGAGTTAAAGAAATGTTGATAGAGGAAGAGGGAGTGAGGAGAAATGAGTAACTGTGGCTATTGTGCAGGGTGGAAGTTCTTCATTAGGTTATTACAGTAGAGGATTGATTAAAACTCAGGATGGACAGACCCGCAGAAATGAGGTGACCAAAAAAGAGGTGTTTTCCCCTGTAGCTCCAGCTCTTACGGGATCCTTCCTTACAGCTATCTCACCTCTGCCTTTTTGGCCTGCCAATCACCGAGCTCTTAAATTTCCCACCCACCGCTTTCCAGGTGGAGCTTTAGCTGGATTACTTTCAACATTTCTCCGAGTGCCTGGGGCATTACCAAGTTACTCCCAGGGACTGTGTCCAGCCTTCATGCAAAATGTGTGGTGTCTTTCCACCGGCAGACGGGGAGGTCGGCTGCTCTGGCCGTGCTCAGCACCCATCGCACCACACGTCTCGCACCTTGCCGAGGTGCACGTGTGCCTTTCTATTTGCTGACCTGCCAAGTGTTGCTCCCCACTCCACTCTGGATAAATCCCCTTTAGGGTTTCTTTTAGAAGACATTATTGTTAAGAATGAAGTATTAAAAAAAAAAAAGCAAGGAGGTAAATTCTGCACTCTGCCATGCTTGGTGAGTTTGGTCCATTGTTTGCAGCATTTCTATACATATGTGGCTGTGGATATCATGTATACCTGAGCAACTCCTATTCTATTCTATTCTATTCTATCCTATCCTATTCTATCCTATTCTATTCTATTCTATTCAACTTACAAACACGAATGGGCTAGATCATAAGATCTGGCTGATATGTACTCAGTGGAGGGCTTGGGAAGCTATTCACCAAAATTTTTTGAACCATGGGAGACTGCTCTCCGTGTATCCCTCTGCACTCAGTGGGGACCGAGGAGTCTCCCTGGTTGTGATGCAGAGCTGGGACCTAATTCAGTTGTTCTTAGTTGTCCCTTTAAGCTGCTTCTCTGGTCCTTTGATCCCCATGACCCACAGACCAGAGGCTGCTGCTGCTTTGAGACCCATGGGAGCATGAAGGACAAGGACTCCAGATTTGGAGGTGTGGCATTTCCCTCCCATCAGCCGTAAAATGAAGCTTCTAAAAAAAGCATCTCTGCATAGCGCATCCCCAGATGGAGAAGCCAGCGGGAGCCCCATGGGCAGCTCCCAAACTGCCTCTCGGACTCCAGAAAATTGAGAGAGGAAGCAGTTAGCACAATAACTGCAACAAACCATGTTCCCAGTCAGCTGTAGCACAAAAAACTCAGCTGGGCTCCAGAACAGCAAATGCGCATGCACGTGGAGGTGTTTAACCCCTCAGTACTGGAATAAAAGAACTATCTTAATTTATTTATTAAGATGCTTTTCTTCATTGTGCTGCATTCTTGCAGTGTCCAGATGCTCTCCTTCTCATAGAGAAGCATTTTACAGCATTAAGGGGAAAAGCATCGAGAAATGCACATATTCATAGGAAGATTTCTAAGCTATTTATCTCCCGGGAGGGTAAAAAAAGGGAGATTCTTTGTATCTGGGAACTCTTAAATTCATATTTATACGCACTTCCCCGGGGACAGGATTTATTGTTAAGTAACAATAGGGAAACAGCATGATTTCAGCAAAGACATTTGGGCTAGTGAATGTTGGAGTGAATTCCGTTTCAGAGTTAGTATTCAAAGTCAGGGCTGCTTTTTAATTGCTTTAAAAGTACATCCTGAGCAGAAATGTCCCAACCCAGGCGCTGCTTCTCAGTGGCACCCGTGTAAATGTGTCTTGCTTTACTGGGACCAAAGGGCTGCGTGCTGTAAGCCCCTGAAATTCTCATTTTAGTGGGAAATAAAAAATCTGCTGTAGAAGGAAAACACATTATCTGAGGGCTCAGATCCTTTTAAAACCTTGTGTAACTGTTGTGCATTTGAAGAGATCTTCTCCTTTCTGTTTCTCCTGGGGGTTGCCCACTGACCTGGTGCGGGGCAATGCTGGCTGATGCCCCTCTGCCGAAGTGTGCCGGGTACATCTAGGGATGGAGGCCTCCCTGCGCATCCCACCCCGCTGGCAATGGGGTGCTGTGCCTGCCGTAATTGCCCCTGTGGTGAGCTGACTTGCCGACGCACAAAGCCATCTGCCTTCACCATGGGGGAGGTATTTTATTAATGATGAGGAATCACCCTTGTCGCGGCAGCAGGCTTGTTTCACGTGTCATCTTCTAGCAGTTGCTTCTGCAAATGCAGCGGATGCCTCCTCTCCTCTCCCCTCCCTCCCCCCTCCCCGCTGGAAGGATTTTCATTTGGGCAGCCTAATCTCTATCAGAAGGCAAATTCCCCTCCCCTTCCCTCCCTTCCTCTCCCTTCCCCTTCCCCTTCCCCTTCCCTCTCCTCTCCTCTCCTCTCCTCTCCTCTCCTCTCCTCTCCTCTCCCTCCACCTGCTCCCCAGGCTCCTTCCAGACCGGTGCTGAGGTCCCCACGGGCTCCTGCCTATCTCCTGCAACAGCAGGATTCGTACCCTTAATGCTCAGGGGTGTCCCACCTCCCCTCTGTAAGGGACATTGGTGTCACCAGCTGCAGCAAAGCTCTGCCGTGGCTCCGTGCACATCCCTGCTCTTGCGTAATCCATCTTCTTTCTTTTCACTGGGAAAATATTTTCCAGGCCGTCTCAAGGCTTATTTAAAGAGTTAAATCTTCACGTGTCCCTAGTACCACTCTGCGAACAGGCAAGGATAAGGGACAGGGAAACCTGACCAGGCAGGTACCAGTTTATCCCAAGCCCTGTCCTTTCTGTGCTACCCAAGGGCAGACCTGCTCAAGGCACAGCGATGTGGGGCTCTGTGCTGAGAAAATTTCCCTCCTACTCCCATGCAGAAGAGCTTTAGGGTCTCTGGGATCATGGCGATACTCTGACATCCATGAGCCCTCTTGGGCGAGCGGATGGAGACTTGCTCTGCTGGAAAAGCCCACAGGAAAGCCAGTGAAGAAAACCAACCCGGGAGTTAGTGGCGGCTCTGCTCTTTGCACGTTGCCCTTTGGTTGCTTCCCATTTGCAGCGTACACCGATGGCCTCCCGTCCCTACTGCGGCTGCTCTGGCCACCGCTCTGGTACATGCGGCAGCTTGAGCTGCTGTCCAAGTGCCAAAGGGAACGTCTAATAGGGTATTGTTTGCGTGTGTTCCTGAGATGGAAGTGATTAACATAAAATACGTAAAAGGATCATGTCAGGAATTCTCTCCAGATCTGCACGGTTAGCAAGCCACTCTGTTTCGCATTACAGAATTACAGTATGTTCTGTAACTGCTTGGTGTTGGACACAGATTTGGGTCTCTTTCTCCAATGTTTACAAACACGGATGGGAGCCGAACAAAAAATGCAGCCAACTGCACATGTATTTATGGACCTCTATTCGATCAACAGACACATACATAAGGGTACTTACGTTGACTTCATATCACAGCACATACCAGCGGGTCCTTAAATAACCCTGCAGGGCCGGGTTATTTCAGATGCAGGCGAACAACCTTCGAAAAGCTTGGCAACTTTTCTTGCTCTCAACTGATAGACATGCTCTTCATCAAGAGCCTGGAAATGTTGTTCCTTTGAGCTCACAATTAATTCAACACCTAAAATATGTGGAAAAAAGAGCAGCGCTGAGCTGGTGGGAAATTCAAACAGTCCCAGGCGTGGGAGCCAATCAAGCTGCTAAAACATAAGGTAACGCTCAGGCTTGGATCTCCAAAGCGTGATCTGTTTGTCAGCATGGTTACATTGCTTCTTGCCTCGTGATCCTCTCACACGAAATGGCCGGGGCCGTCTCCCTCCATCTCCAGGCTTTAGAAGTGGGTTTAGTGGAGAATCACTAAAAAAAAGGAAGGGGAAAAAAAAAAAAGAAAGCAAAACAAAGCCAAAACCCCAAAAAGTGCTATTGTGAAAGTGTCAGAACAACTGTCCTGGGGCTAATTTTACCCTGGGTGTAACTTTACTGACGTCAACGTGAAAAGGCCTGATTCACCCCTTCATTGCAGCAATTTTAAGCTGAGGCTTCTGGGAAAGCTGCAGCGACGTTAAAGCTCGTTTCAGCATGAGATGTCAGCCCGGTGCGAGACTCTACTGATGTCAGTGGACTCGCATCGAGCTTCATCTTTTCCACTGGAGGCTCTGAGGAATGGTAACCAATGTGCACAAAGCATGACCCTTGTCGGATGGTTTACCTTTGCCCAGGCTATGTCTGGACAGGCAGAGCACCCCATTTCCTTGAAAGCACTAGCCAGACTCAATACTTGGTGGACCTGAATATGATCCTTGTACCTAAGGGAGCATTTTTTGAGCAAGCCCAGTGCTCCCATCCTCCTCTACCTTGACCGCACTGGCACCTTTTTGAGAGAAAGCGATGTTCTTCATCGTGAAATCTTGTCCTCCCTGAAATTTCATGTTTCTGCTCCCACTTATCTTCTTAATTCTGCAAGCTTACCCTCACTTTGTCCCACTCCAACTTTCACATGGGACCTCCTCCTTTTCCACTTAGTTCTACTACTCCACAAAAATTCAGCTGGCATCTCTCTGCTGCTAACTTTCCAGCCTTGTTCTCTACTCCAAGAATGGCTCAGAGATCTCTCTCCTCGGCTGACCAACATGGCTAAAGCAATGTGTCTTCAGCTTTCTTTTCATGTTTCTCTGCTTCTTTCTTTGTTGAATGCCAAGGATAGCATAGCCAATGCTGCCTCCATTTTTGTCCATAATGTGCGTCAGCTTTATCCCGGTCATCTCTGTGCCCTCTCGTTCAGGACATGGTCAATTCTCGTAGACTTTCTGCAGAACATCTCTAAGAGACACAGTAGGATTCCCCCATTCACACAGCTAAGTCTGCCATCCAGGATCTCATTTCTTGCCTTGGTTTCTGCCATACCCTTTCCTCTGATCTTCACATACAGCCTTGCTTCAATGAAATCATCTGGTATACTGCTGCAAAAGTAATTCTCCCAAGCCCTTTGCTTGACCCTGTCTTGACTCTGACCCCTCTCTTAGCAGCTTTCCCATAGCTCCTCTTTCTTCATCTCAGCAACAAGAAGAAGCAAAGACCAGGAGCTAACGCAGCCCCTTTCGGTCTAACCCTTTTTCAGTACTGGAGGTCAGATGGAGAGATAATGAGCCTCCTGGTGCAGCCCGATTGCTCTTCTTTTTCATACTTGTGAAGAGCTCTCCATAGCTTTAAAAAGTTATTTTCTAATTCTCTTTAAAACTCTCCTTTTATGGTTGCGGCCACTATTGTCCTGCTGTTTACCTGTTGTCTTCTGTTGCCTCTTGACTGACCAAGGTCAGTCCTCTTGTTCAGCCTTTCTGTGGTGCCTTATACAACAGGCCCAGTGGCTGCACCTCCCAAGCACTGTCGTAAGACAAGCAGGCAACAGTAATAAAGTAAGAACTGTATTGATTTCCATGGAAAGGATGGGAAGAAAAAAGTCTGTTGATCTGCCACAAGCTTAGCCAAATGCGAGGATGCTGGAAAGGATCCTGATTGCTCCTAAAGTCATAGCAAATCTCTCCCAACTTCCACAGTGATTTCATCCCTCTATGTTAAAGGGCTCTGCATCTCATTTACTTTCCCTCTTTTATTTATTTTATAATTGACTTTTTGAACTTCTGCCTGAATTGGAGCCAAAGCTGAGTGTGATCTAATTCCAGCAGCACTTCTAGGATGCGAAGGCCTGGACCTTCCCAGTGCAGAGTCTCTCCATCAACTTTAGACATGATGCTCAGACTGTTAAAGGGAGCCTGTGATCTGCCCAGACTAATATCCCTGTCCTTGGGAGAGTGGTACAACTGGACGGGGGACTTCTTCATTCCTGGTGTCCAAAAGAAGTACCATTGCCCACCAGTTCCCATGGCAATGGGTAAAATGTTTGCCCTAAGATGGGTAAATAGCTGTTTTTCGAAAGTCGTCTTATTCAGCAACTAATCAAATACTTTCTTGGCCTTTTACTTTTGACTAAGGTAAACTCTGGGGGGACAAGGTCGTGGCTGGAGATTTCACTGCTGGCTTTCTGGTCTAGGAGGGAAGCAGGGGAGCAGTCTGCACGTTGAGGTGAAGAAAAGATGGAGCTTTTGCTTGCGTGGATTTCAGGGTCATCTGGATTTTAAAATAGTTAAGCTAGGTGCTAAATCTTCATAAATTCATCAATAGGAATGGTTCTACCTTGGTAATCTATAATAGTTTCTGTTTTGGGAGTTTTAGCAACAATGGAACTAAATGGATAAAAACACAGATTTCAGATGATCTAGAGTCCCAACATTCATTCACTTTGCAGAACTGTGGCCCACGGCCCCTGCAAGACTTACACAAAATAACGTGGGCTGTAGAGCTGATGTGTGATAGCTGGAGGCTGTGTACCAGTTTGAAAAGCCAGCTGGGCTGAAAAGTACATGCTTGCTTGAAAATCTTTCTTTATAAGAAATTGTTCTGATGTGTAGGAAAAAAATCCACAGGTGAAACCCTGTAGCACATCAGATGATCTAGAGTCCCAACATTCATTCACTTTGCAGAACTGTGGCCCACGGCCCCTGCAAGACTTACACAAAATAATGTGGACTGTAGAGCTGATGTGTGATAGCTGGAGGCTGTGTACCAGTTTGAAAAGCCAGCTGGGCTGAAAAGTACATGCTTGTAGCATGTAGCACACGGTGCATTTTCACTACCCCATGTTTCTTTATTACAGTGGAGATGAGCTAGTTTTCTGCTGGTGGAAAGCAGGTCTGCAGAGAATTAAGAGGCACTACCTCAAGATATGTCCCCTGTAAATCAGAAAAGAGGGAGATACCGTGGTGCTGTTGAAAGGGAAGGGTCGGTTCCTCAAGCGGCGTAGCCAGATCGTGGGAGTCAGCTATGACCATTTACAGCAGCTCCGGATGTGACCCAAAGCCATTTTGGCTCCTCTCTGAAATTAAGCGCTTCCGATAAGTTGGAGGAAAGCTCGGGCTAGATTTTATCTAACGCTCAGATGCTGCGCAGGGCGCGAATGGTCTGATCCTCACCTGCTGGAAAGGGGAGTAACGCCACTGACTCACACAGCTCCCGCTTCTGGGAACACGGCCCGAATTACTCATTTTAGTACACAACTGTTGGCAAAACACGGCATTCACCCCCAAATTGCGAGGGAGCTTGCTACCATTCAGGGAGTTTCCAGCGCGGCGTACTTTGGCCCCATCACACGCTGCTAATCTCTTCAATGATTTATGTGCTCTTTTAAGTTTTAATTCTCCCTCTGTCATGAACCTTCCTCACTAGCAAGTTGACAGTTTAAATTAGTGTTTAGACATGGCTTTCATAATGTCAGCTTTTGTTTTGTCTCAGTCATCTGTTGGAATTCCTTCCATTGTATCTGAAGTGACTCATGACAATAAATGACTTCTTTCTTCTTTTGTTCTTAATCGGGGAAGAATGGAATGAACCATGCAATATTTGTAAAAGAGCAGTCTTAATTAGTCCTCAGCTGTAGCTAAAGATGCTTGTCTTGTCTCTTTAGCATATTAATGCAGGAAGCCATGCGTTCACGTGGGCAATTGCCATGTTCCTGAAAAGCCTTGTTACAAGCCAAATTCTCCAGCGTAAAGGTATTCCCCGGCCCCGCTTCTGCGCTGAGCCCTGCCAAATGAGGAGCCTGTGCCCCAGGGGCATTGTGCGAGGCTGCTCAGGCCTGCGAGGAGAAAAACGGGCACATTTGAGAGTGACTCATCTCAAGGATTGGGTTTCTTTTTTGTTTTGTGCCTCTTAAAGGTATAAACTCTCTGTGGGGAAAGCCGGAGCCTCACCTCAAACCTCGCTGCTGCTGCCTGTGCCATTTCCCTGCTCCGAAGGTAGTGATATTCGCTGATGATGGACCCCAAAATCTTTTCTGTTTGCACAGTTTTTTGCTTTGCACTGTTTAGGTGGCTCAAATACCTGAGTGCTAGCCAAAGGTTTGGGTGGGAGCGTGTGAGTGTTTTGCACAAAATTAATAGTGACATCTTTTAGGGACAAGATACGGTTTTGTGTGGAGATGCAAAAGGCTGGATCTTGCATAGCTAGAACAAAGTTGCTGCGGCCACGTCGTCTTTCATACGCTCCTGGAGCTAGTGAATGGCAACAGCTTTCTTCCTCTTCTTTTTCTTCTTCTTTTTTCTGTTTGTCATTTGGGAGAAGAAAATTGATTCTCTAAGAAAGTGTGGGAAAATTGCATTGCCAGCTTGCCTCCCGGTTCGCTGCACGCTTTCCTAGTCCATGTAGGGCCATGCCCACGATGCCAAGTTATGCGGTAATTGTAAAAAGCAGCTAAATAAAGGTTTAGGTTGAGAGCTGACTTTTTACTGATTGTATTTTGAGGAAGGGCTACGACGTGGGTCTTGGGCTGTATTTGGAGTTGTCGTTGAGTTGCGGGCAGTAAGTCCTCTCCTTTCCCTGAGACCTTGCTTGTCCGGTGGTCTGGGAGCGTTGCCTGCACGCTTGTGTTACTGGAAAAGGGTTAGGCTCCCATTTGATGACATGCTGCCCAGCTGTCTCTCCGTCTTTCTCTCCAGTTTTATGCCTAATTCTGACATAATGAAGCAGCCTGGATACACCCCGTAGAGCCTGCTGAGGTACTTCCTATTTTAGGATATTAAAGGAGATGCTGCCACAGAGCAAAACACAACTGCCGAGGGTCAGAGGGAGGTGTTTAACAGTCAGCCCACGACAGAGTGCCAAAAGAGGTCATCGGGGACCAATTTTCTCAAGATCCATGAGAGCTGAGCGAACCTCCCTCCTACAGAAGACAATTGTGTTTTGCAGGGTCTGACCCAAAGTGGGTGCTTCTTGGCAAAGGAAAAATGAAGCATAGATGAAGCAGGCTGTGATGAGAACACTGGTAAGAGCTGGGCTCGAGATGCCGTTTGCTGTGCATAACAACAGCCTCGCTGAACCTAGAAACATAAATAACACTACGAATTCTTCTGTGCCAGTACATGGTGCTCTTTATTTTAATAGTCTGTTTATATATACATACAGCTATTTTTCTTTTGCCCAGACCTTGTAACAAAACCAAATGTCTTAATGAACACAAGGAGAAAGCAAGCAGCTGGAGAAAGACATAAAAGTATACAAACCCAACAAAGTCCCAGGGAAATCATTGCAACTTTATTCAAAGTAGTTTTAAAAGTTGTGCCTCTGGAATTGGACTGAAATAAGTGCCGGGCTGCTTTCCCTCTGTGCTCCGAAGCAATCCATGTTCCCTGTCAGTGCTGTGGCCTCGTATAGTCTCCAAAACCATTCCTACAGTTCATGGTGAGCTGTGCTGGATTGTACCGTCACCAGGAGCAAAACACCCATGGTCTTCTCTCCAGCTCTGTCCCCCGCCTCTTGCTAATGAAGGTTTGGCAGTGCAGTATTAAGGAAGTCAAGATTTGCTGGGAGAGGTAGTATCATTTACTGGCCTGATCGGTAAAACTGGGGAAAGCAGATCATGTTTGGGACACAAGCCTTTCTGCAGGTGCGGCGAGGCTTTGGGCAAGTGCCCAAACCAACCTTGGAAATCTGGGTTTTTGCAGGCACAGATATTCTGAAAGTATGGTGCTATGCCTCAGAGCTGACTTTGGGCAACAACTCTTTATTTTTAATCTAGAGATTGTCCGGTCTCTGTCCAACTAACAACTCCTAGTGAATTTCAAAGGAAATTGTAAACTTGCAATGGCAAGGCCGGGGTGTTACAGTACAGGATGGATTCCTTCCCTGTAAGTGAGCTGTCAGGTCTTTATGAACTCCAGAGAAGTACTTTCTACTTGCACAACCTTGCAAACCTCTGGTTTGATGACGTATGCTTGCTCTTCCCTAAAGCAAGGGTTGTCAAAGGACAGAAGTTCACTAATACTAATTTTTTCTACAGTGTTGTCAAGTGTGTTCTTCATTTGTCATCAGCTGAGGTCAAGTTTTCCTTCCATCTGTGTTTATACTGGATTGAGACGAACAGGTCCCGACCACGATCAGAGCATTAGGGTGATTGTAGCGCAGAGGTGGTGTACACTTCTGCTGGAAAGGTTATCCAAAGGGTTTATCAGTTTGGCACAGTATTAATGTGGCTGGGGTTTTCCAGAAAGCCTAGCAGATTTGGATGCCTTTGAAATGCAGAGGAAGATGGGGCTGATCATGTGTAGACATTTCCAAACCTTTTTGCAAAACCAGATAGTTTTGTAAGGGCCTCTTAAGCGGCACTTCGTTACAGCTTTCCCATTGGCCTCAAAGTCAATGTTAACCTTGGCCCCGATGCAAAGAATATTGACTTTCAGGGTCAATAAATCTTAATATGGATCAAATTGGAAGTCATGTTTGCTTACTTTATAACTCCTTTCCAGTGCAATTACTCTTTACACAATGCAAGGACATTCTGCACATTTTTCTTCTTGGCCATTTTGAGGTGCATTACTCTTCCGCTAAGAGCCCGGGGTTTCCAAGACTCAGCTTTTTTCTCCAAAGTTTTCTGTCACAGCCACTTTGATTTTGGGTTATTTATCTCCTTCCACAAAAGGCGAACATTTTTTTTTTTTGCATCGGTTCTAGCGTGGATCCGTGTAAAACGACTGCCTCCTTGTGTAACCGGTCGTATCGCCGCCTCCTGTGTCCAGAAACGACACGCGGTTGTGTGGGATGCCGGAACCACAAAAGGTTTTCAGATGTCCAGGATACCGAGCCGTGTTGCTGAACCACACGACCTATTATGCAGTCATTTTCTACGCTAAGCAGTAATACGAAGACTTGCTAGTGCTGTGCGCTTTCCGCTTTGTTTATATCAGCCAATACCTACAGAATTTTAATGAGCGTACAGTGAGTTGCCTATGTAAGTAGTACGTGGCAGGGTGTGTACTGTTCCCATAATGAGGCATATATAACGTCTGGGGCTATGGAGGCAAGAAGCCAAAGGATGTTATTATTGTTCTTACAAATTGTTTTCAAAATAAATAAGATACAGAATGTTTCACTTTGAAGAAAAAAAAGGAAGATTTGTGCTCTGAATAGTGACTGGGGGTGAGGGTGGGAGCAGGAAAGAGGAGAAAGAAGGGTGGGTTGAGCTATAGCCTTTTGATTTGAGTCACTTCTGTTGAGCACATGTGAACTCAGCGTACACATGCTGCTGGGGCTACAGCCAGGCCCAGATGTGTCCAGGATGTGAAAGAAGATTGGGGGCTACCTGCTGCAGTGAGCAAAGCTAACAGGGGGAGGGTCCTGCACATCTTTTGTCCCGTTACCCCCATGAATCCATCCTGGACCAGGCTCTGTAGCTGCCTGCTTGTGCACAGGCTCCCAGGAGCTGAAGTGGGGAAAGTGGAGCTCTTCATTCAGAAGGATCTGCCCATGCCCTGGTTGCTGGTGTCCTGGGTGACTAGTTGAGCTGTATCCATCCTTTGGGACTCTTGGGTTGGGTTCTTGCCTTCTGCTCCCTCATTGCCATGGTGGGAAGGTGACCAGGTTTGTCACTTGTATGGTGAAGACAGAGAAAATCCTGTATCCTATTTGCAAAATTCAGGATGAAATAGCATCCCTTGAAAAGCAGAAGGGTCCTTGTTCCAGGACTGTTCAGATCAGTAAGAGACATCCAGCCAGCTTGGCGGGAGGTGCCTGTAATGATAATAATTCATATCATACGAGGGCTTTCCCTCAGTTGCAAAGTCTTCAGGTTTGGCCTTTAGGAGGAGATGAACCCCAGCTGCTGAACACAGGTGATTATGGAAGGCTGTCCAGTGCGCGGGCTGCGCTGTGGTTTTCAAGGTTGGCTCTACCAAAGGGCAGGCAGAAGCTCTGTGGCTTGGCCTTTGTGGAGCAGCTGATTTGGAGAGCAAGGCTTGTCCCACGCTTCAGCGAACAAATGCCGGGAACGGCTCCCAGGCAAAAGTTGGTGAAGGAAACAAATGCCAAGGGATGGTGTGATGCATGCAGGAAAACTGCAGAGCAAGGTGCTGAGAACATCTTTCCTTCACTCTGGCAATGGGTCACGGCGTGTGGGAAGCAACATCCATAGAAATGCAATAACCCCGTGGCCATCCTTAGGCGGAAGGTGATCTCCCAGTTTGCGTGTGATTAACATTACATAAAATGCACTGAAAAGGGGAAGGAAACACGATGAGCCAACTCTATTTTCTGTCGGCCCCTTGACTTCAGAGCCAGAAGGAAAAGATTAAAATCATTAGCAATTGGAAAAATCCAGTTTATTCTATGCATTAGCACTGCTGGCATGCAAACACATCTTCAGAGAGCAGCTGTTGTCCTAGTGCGCTTTAATCCTTCCAGAAGTAGCATGACAAGAGCCAGTAGGTGCACTGCACTTTCCACTGTGAGCTCCCTGGTATTAATAAACCGGACCACTTTCCTGGGCAAGGGTTAGCCCAGTTCTTCTACTTCGTTAACTTTCCGCTCTCTTTTAGCTACTGCTGAATGTACCAGAGCGCTCTCAGATATTTACAGAGTTTGGTGTATGATGGGGCAGTATCCAAATAGAGCTGGCAGCAGAAGACACCAAAAAAAAAGCCACTTTGGAAGCAGGAGGAGAAGAAGAGAAATAAAAACAAACCAAAAGAAGCTGCTCTCAGCCCTTGACACCAGCGCTGACTCCCTCTTCCCTGTGATTTCTTGGCTGCTATAGTGACTTTCACCTAAAAAGGGAGAGGAGGAATCACCTTCATCCCTAAGGCTAAATTTAGAGGCAGGGCAGCGGATGTGGAGTGGGAACGTGACGGAGTGACTCAGATCAGTCCAGGAACCGCAGATGTGCACGTGCCTGTTCGTATGGCTCACTTCGTTAGGACAGCCCTGGTTGTATGACACAGACCTCACGGTGACTGGGAGATACCGGTAAATGTGGGCAGCCCTCCAGCCAGCTCCCAGCTGAGCAAGGAGCAGAGCTGTTGGAAACAGCCCTGGAGATCTTCCCGTGGAGATCAGGTCTGGACAGAGAAGTGGGAGAGAAGAGGATTAAGCAGGTTTGTTGCTCAGTTCAGTGCAGCGGGAACTTCCCATTTCCAACGTGTGGTTGAACTAGGTGACATGAGAGTTGCCTCTTGGAGCAAAATGCACACATGGCACTGATCTTGGAAAGTGTTCTTCATTAATCACCTTGGTAACATCGAGAGCTTATCAGCCCAGCATGCGATCTGTTATAATGTGATGTTCACCTTTTCTCTGAGCAAACCTGCTGCTTTTATACCTCTTTGCCTGGGGAAGGGGATCAGGAGCTTTGCTGAGCCATGGGCTGGTTTGGGCATCACTCAGCCTGGTGAGACTGAAGGATGAGCAAGCACCGCTGAAATGGGGTTGGAGAGAAGCAGAAAGGCACAAAAGTTTGATTCAGATCCCATTGGCAAAGGCTGGTGACACAAACTCTGTTGATTCTAGCAGAGGTTAGACAGGCTGTGGAAGGGCAGGCATTTGTAGTCACATCATCGGTTTAGGAACCTCCAGGGTGGGAATCAACCTGCTTAACATTTGGATGGTGCTTTAGCAGCTGGCTTGACCTGGGAAGGCAGTTCATCCCTGTTCCTTCGGTCTGCAAAGCTGGGTGAACCATTTCGCCAAGGAGCAGAGCCTTCAGTGAGGAGGTGTTTCATGAGCACATAGTCCCACAGATTGACTTGCAGCAGCCCTGACCAACTGGCAAGTGTTTTTCTTGTCCAAAAGGAGCTTTGCCTTTGTTGCTGGGATTTTATTAGTAATTTTGAGGATATTTTAAGCGGTTATGACTGTTGCCAGGAGGCTCAGAGGCGTCCCAGCTCCTCACCTCGAGCCTGTCCCCAGGAAGATGGTCTAACCTTACCAGGAATGATCTGGAGTTCAGGAGCTGATTTCTGCCCTTGATGCAGAGACGGGACATATCAGCACTCAGCAAGGAGCTGAGTCGATGCTAGTGGGAGGCTGAGGCTTTTAAAAGGTAAGAAGCTACTGAGAAAAAGGGTTAGGCAACAGGGGTATGATGATCAGAAAGGGAGGCAGGAGGGAAGGTGGGGGGACCCTGTATAGTTCAGGCTCCTTTTTTTTTTCTTCCCAGTTTGGTTTGTGGTTTTGCATTTGCAGCTTGTAAAACTGTATGGAAGGAATGTGCAGCTGGGGGCTTTCGCCAAGTTGGTGTCAATTTGGGTTAAACCAGAGGTCTTGGAACAGAGCCTCGTTGGGAGAGTGGGTGACTTGCATTAAGACCAGAGCTTTCATTATTCTCCCTTCAATTGTGGTCGTTCCTTGGGGACCCCCTTCCAGGAGCAGGGCCCAAACCCTCTTACACCAGGCGTACTGCAAACCAATAACCTGAAGGCAGGCCCTCCCCCTGAGGGCTGGCAGCCCCCGAGATGCTCGGTGTCCTGCTATTGTCCTGCTCTGGCCTCCAGCAACGGCTGTCCTGTCCCATCAGCAGCAGTCCACGTGCTTCTCAGCTGGACCCCACCAATGCTTGGGATTTGCCGCATCCAGGATGTTGACCACATGTTTTGTGAGGTGCCCAGCACGTCTTAGGAATGGTACAATGAAGACACTTTCCTTCCCTGGTCCCTGGGGATGCTGCTTCTGGATCACTCTGCTATGTGCTTAGTGCAGTCCCTGCATGCAGTCAGCCTGACACAGAGTCCCTGCCAGCATCCAGCACCAGCCAGTGCTCCCCTGCAATCCAGTTTGCATCCTTGGATACCGCGTTTTGTCTCCATGCACAGATAAAGAGGCAATGTTCTTGCTTTCCTTCATTCCCATGGTTAAACTGTTCACAAGGGCAGCCTGTTTTGTGCAGGGTAATGACTTGCAGTTGGGGATTTCTCTTGTTCCCGCTGTCCTCACGTGTCAAAAAATGAGTATACATGAGTATACAGCTGCCCTTCCCCAGGCCTCGCAGAGTAGGTCATCTCCAGGATGGTGTTTGTATGGCCAGGTGTCTCCTGGCTCTATAGTCTGCATGTCAAAGGGATCTCAAAATTAACATGGCTTGACCATGCCTTCTGTCCACACTGCCAGGTGTACCTTGACCTTGGCTGGACTCATCTCCCGTCACCAAAGGCCACAAGGCAGGTATCAAGTCTAAGGTAATGATCCTTCCTTTAGAGCTAGAGGGAAGAGATTGGCACCTCAGAAATCCAACTCATTCCAGTCTTAAATGCATGTTTAAGCTTGACGAGTTGTTCTCAGACTTGCTCACTCCCTTTCCACTGCTCAGAGAAGACGCCTGCATGACGTGCAAAGCCCATGCCTGCCCTTAGGTCCAGGTGGCATGGATGAGGGAGCTGGGTTTGCATGCTCTCTGTGCTTCAAGTAGATTTGGCTCTGCGTGTAACCGATGAGTTATGCTCCTCTTCGGGGCAGGACAGCTCTGCCCTATTGCCTTTGACCAAGCTCTGCCTACAGAGCTTAACTGGACTTTTCTGGTGAGAGGGGACTGGCTCCCCCCAACCTTGCAGGTGTTTCCTCAGAAGTCAAAGCTACTTTGACAGCTTGGTCCTCATCACGTGCTCCTCAAACGCAACCCAAGCTTACAAACCACACAAGTCTTCATATGCCCGTTATTTAGATTCCTGACTTAAACAAAGCAGTATGATTGCTATTACTGCAGGGAAGTCATTTATTCTTGTGGTTTATTTACAGAAGGCAACATGCAACCAGCAAGTCTAATAGCTCACCATTGTTCCCGTATCAGTCCTTGGGTTGGCAACACTGAGCAATAGCAAACACATCATAAGAAACCACCTTTAATTATTCATATGCTCTCTAGGGGAAACGAAGATCTCTGACGAAGAGGAAATAAACAAAATATCTTTGAACTGTAAATCATGGCTGCAATAGCTTTGTTCTTTGTTTCACCAGAGTTTTGTTTTATCTGAGATCATAATTTGTTTTCAGTGATGCACTAGATTAAATTAATTGAGGTTTAGAACAATATCCATTTCCTTTTGCAAGTGCTTTCACTGATGGCATGATCTTATCTGACTTGTTACCCCTGCTGGCTCTGTTTTCCTGACCTCCCCTTAACATCACATGTTTTAGAGCCGTTTCTTTCTGTTCTCTCTCTTCTTTTTTTTTTTTTT
>NW_009211313.1:0-36304 GCF_000690835.1 Fulmarus glacialis | reverse complement strand
CCCGCCACACCTTTTTCATCTTGGACACCTATGAGCCTGGGGACCTCAGCTTTCGGCCTAACCTGACATTAGGCTTAGGGTTAGGATTAGGGTTCAGAGAACTACAAAGGCTACAGGTTCAGGGACAATGGAGCTGCAAAAGGCATGCCAAGGGGAACACGGCACTGCACCAACATTGCTCCCGCCATACGTTTTCATCTGGGTCACCAATGGTCCTGGGGACCTCAGCCTCAGCCCCAACCTGCCATTAGGCTTAGGGTTAGGGTTAGGGTTCAGAGAACTAGAAAGGCTGCAGGTCCACGGAGAATGGAGCTGCAAAAGGCATGCTAAGGGGAGCACGGCACTGCACCAACATTGCTCCCGCCATACGTTTTCATCTGGGTCACCAATGGTCCTGGGGACCTCAGCCTCAGCCCCAACCTGCCATTAGGCTTAGGGTTAGGGTTAGGGTTCAGAGAACTAGAAAGGCTATAGGTTCAGGGACACTACGGCTACAAAAGGCATGCCAAGCGGAGCACGGCACTGCACCAACATTGCTCCCGCAACACATTTTCATCTGGGTCACCCATGGTCCTGGGTGCCTCAGCCTCAGCCTCAACCTGCAATTAGGGTTAGGGTTAGGGTTCAGAGAACTAGAAAGGCTATAGGTTCAGGGACACTACGGCTACAAAAGGCATGCCAAGCGGAGCACGGCACTGCACCAACATTGCTCCCGCCACACCTTTCTCATATGGGCCACCCATGATCCTGGGGATCTCTGCCCCAATCTGCCGTTAAGCTTAGAGTTAGGGTTAGGGTTCAGAAAACTAGAAAGCCTACAGGTCCACGGACACTGGGGCTGCAAAAGGCATGCCAAGGGGAACACGGCACTCCAACAACATTGCTCCTGCCACACCTTTCTCATCTAGGCCACCCATGGTCCTGGGGACCTCAGCCTCAGCACCACGCTAACAATTCAGTTAAGGTTCGTCTTAGGGTTAGGGTTCAGAGAGCCACAAGCCTACAGCTCCAGGGACACTGGGGCTGCAAAAAGCATGCCAAGGTGAGCACGGTACTGCACCAACATTGCTCCTGCCACACCTTTCTCATCTAGGCCACCCATGGTCCTGGCGACCTCAGCCTCAGCCCCACGCTGCGCCTAGGGTTACGGTTAGGGTTAGGCTTCAGAGAACTACATAGGCTACAGGTCCAGGGACACTGGGGCTGCAAAAAGCATGCCAAGGTGAGCACGGTACTGCACCAACATTGCTCCCTCCACCCGTTTCACATCTGGGCCACCCATGGTCCTGGGGACCTCAGCCTCAGCCCCACGCTGCGCCTAGGGTTACGGTTAGGGTTAGGCTTCAGAGAACTACATAGGCTACAGGTCCAGGGACACTGGGGCTGCAAAAAGCATGCCAAGGGGAGCACGGTACTGCACCAACATTGCTCCCTCCACCCCTTTCTCATCTGGGCCACCCATGGACCAGGGGACCTCAGCCTCAGCCCTAACCTGACATTAGGGTTAGGGTTAGGGTTAGGGTTCAGAGAGCCACAAAGCCTACATCTCCAGGGACACTGGGGCTGCAAAAGGCATTCCAAGGGGAGCACGGCACTGCACTAACATTGCTTCAGCCACCCATTTCTCATCTGGGCCACCCATGGTCCTGCGGACCTCAGCCTCAGCACCACGCTGTCATTAGGGTTAGGGTTAGGGTTAGGGTTCAGAGAGCCACAAAGCCTACATCTCCAGGGACACTGGGGCTGCAAAAGGCATTCCAAGGGGAGCACGGCACTGCACCAATATTGCTCTCGCAACACCTTTCTCATTTGGGCCACCCATGGTCCTGCGGACCTCAGCCTCAGCACCACGCTGTCATTAGGGTTAGGGTTAGGGTTAGGCTTCAGAGAACCACAAAGCCTACAGCTCCAGGGACACTGGGGCTGCAAAAGGCATGCCAAGTGGAGCACGGCACTGCACCAACATTGCTCCCTCACACCTTTTTCATCTTGGACACCTATGACCCTGGGGACCTCAGCTTTAGCCCTAACCTGACATATTAGCGTTAGGGTTAGGGTTTAGAAAGCCACAAAGCTTACAGGTCCACGGACACTGGGGCTGCAAAAGGCATGCCAAGGGGAGAAAGACAAAGCACCAACATTGCTCCCTCCATACCTTTCTCATCTGGGCCACACATGGTCCTGGGGACCTCAGCCTCTGCCCCACGCTGCCATTAGGGTTAGGGTTAGGGTTAGGGTTCAGAGAACTACAAAGCCTACAGCTCCAGGGACACTGGGGCTGCAAAAGGCATGCCAAGGGGAGCACGGCACTGCACCAACATTGCTCCCTCTACACCTTTCTCATGTGGGCCACCCATGGTCCTGGGGACCTCAGCCTCAGCCCCAATCTTACATATTAGTGATAGGGTTCAGAGAGCCACAAAGCTTACAGCTCCAGGGAAACTGGGCCTCCAAAAGGCATGCCAAGGGGAGCACGGCACTGCATGTTGCTCCCAGCACACCTTTCTCCTCTGGGCCACCCATGGTCATGTGGACCTCAACCTAAGCAGCATGCTAACATTTCAGTTAGGATTATTTTTGTTAGGGTTAGAATTCAGAGATCTACAAAGCCTACAACTTCAGGGACCCCGGTGTTGTGAAAGGCATGCTAAGTGGAGCATGGCACTGCATTGTTGCAGAGTACCCGACTATCATTTTTCTTGGTAACATGATGTTAGATCAAGTGTAGATCAAATATGGCTTTTAGTGTAAGAGTTTTGGCTCCAAAGGAGAGAGAAAAGCTCAACATATGCAATATACACCTGCTTTGGGATTGTGTTAGGCATTTTAAATTTGTACACAGTTCAACTGAATCAATTTCTTTCATTTTTTGTCTCCTTATTGTTCCTGTTTTTTTGCACTCAAGAAATATGTTTATTTAAATCTTCATTGCACTGTGTTGCATCAGAAAATCTCGATTAATGTTCCTCATTTTCCGGCCTCTATTCTCAGTCACAACACAGAGCGAGATAAAACCACATAAATTTGTTTTCATTAAAGACAGCTCTTGATATTTTTTACTTGATCTGTAGCAAAATCACAGCTTGGTCTTACTTCCAGAATGAAGGGACCTCTTGAATTCAAAGTAACAATTAGGCACACTGGTTTATATATGAAATAAATAGGTACTCTATCACCTGGATGGAGGCAAAATCTTCTGGAAACGTGAGCAGAAATACTGCTACGAACAGAAATAGAGAATATGGATTCTATCTGTAGGAAAAGTGATGGAGGTTTTCCAAAGAATTTACAGGATTAATAATAATAGCAAACTCTTCTCCGTTGAACAAAAGGGGAAGCAGCACAGGGCTGAGATTCAGGCTTTAGTCTACAGCTAACCTGCTACCGTCCTCATAAAATGAGAAATCAGAATTTTTAAAATTTTATCTTGGGTGGAACAAAAATTCACTTTTTTATTTTTAAAGAAAAAAAACCCAAACAAAATATTTTTGCTTGCAGTCCCTTTGAAGCTATATGCTATATTAATGTACAAACAATTTCAATGAAGAATTTATGTTGTTATCGTAAATTCACAGTAATGCTGACATGAGCCAAGTACTCAGAAGGTAAAAGAATGTGTCTTCAAACATCTAGTAAGAAATGAATGCTAGCGTTCATCATTAAAAAAGAAAAGTCATTCCTTTACTGGAAGTAGTCTTCGGTCAAATGAAGAAGTTTGAAAATTACTATCACAGTAAAATGATGGATCTGAAAAATCAGTTGATCATAATGAATTGTGATGAATATTGTTTAATATTAGACATCTGCAGTTTATATAAGAAACTGTTTTCAGCACATAGTCACTAAGAGTATTAAAAAGCATATTTCAAAAAGAACATAGTTTCTTGAATGAAATATTTCATGCTTGTTTTTATGATTCTTTATTAATAGTCAAGTAACTTTTCAAACTGCAAATAGCATTGTAGCAATGATTCCATCTGCCTAGTATTAATCCTTTCAGAAAGATATACTGGGAAAAATAGGTAAATTTTGAATTCCAAATAACAACTTGACAAAACAGCCTAAGCAAATAAGTATTGCATGCTAGTATATTTATAAACTGAGTAGAGTTATGCTGTGTTTTATTGTTGTTGTTGCTTTTCTATATGCTCTCTTTGTTGCCTCAAGTCATTCAGACATATTTTGCCTTTTTATGAGGGCGAAGACAGTTGTGAAAATAGTAATATATTGCTCCCTGAACTGCACAGTACTCAAAATCTCTTTGTGGCTGTGGTCTACTAAATGAAAAGTAAATATTACCGACAGATAAAATAATTTTCTATTTGTTTTTTATTCTTATTGTTGTATATGAAAGATATCAAATTAAACAAATCTGGAGACTCACCTCTTCCCTGTCTGTGAATAGATTCAGAATTGGCAGTGTAGACTTCTTTATACCAGTCTACCAGCTACAATTCTGAAGAACAGCTTACTCAGCCTGACAGTAGTTCATAGTCCACCCTTATTTGTATCACTTTGCTTTCTATTCAGACTGCCACCAAGGCAATGTAATCAGGCAGTGTTATCTGTAAAGTATGTTATTTTTTTTTTTAAACCAGAAACCCTAAAAGAGTCTGCTATACTCGGACACAATAAATGCTAGGTGCTTTTGGATGAAACTTCTGAATTGTCTCAGAAATGACAGGAAAGACTATTCTTGCTTTCATCCATCCACTCGAAGAGCTGTAATAATCCACTTCCTGTGCAACTCCATTTTAGTTCTTCAGCCACAAAATGCATCATCTAAAACCAGTGTAAATCAACACAACTTCATTTAAGCCACTCAAGCAACAGTGATATAACCCAACTTAGGACCTGACTTAGTGAACACTTGCCAGGACAGCTCAGAATTATTTACAAGCGTAAGTATGTTTGTAAGTCCACCACGTAAGAAAGGACAGATCTCCATGGCTGAAGAATTTTCTTTTATCCATCCAAAGGCATGGCTCTCAAATCAAATTTCCTCACACTATTATGTTCGTAACTGCTTCTGTTCTAAGCCAGCAATCTAAAGGAGAAGAAGCCACAAAGTGTGTTGTACTTGGAAGCCAACAAAGAGTGGGCCAGAGTCCTCAAAGAGTACAGCTGTATGAAGGACATAGATCCTGGGCTGAAGGCCTACCAACACCAGATACAGCTGAGAGCACAAAGAGGACAGAGCTAGAGCAGGAAAATTTAGTGCAGGAAATAAAGCACAAGACAGGACTGTGGCACTTAGATGTAATCTGCTTTCTTCATGGACATACATATTAATGAGATTTTTTTAAAGAGCTAGTCAAAGGTGACACTCATAATTGCAGCACCTACTGATCCTTGTTGAGTCTTAACATAAAGGATGAGAAAAAAGTCTAAAAAAACATCTGAACATATCTGTTTGTCGTGGTTTAACCCCACGCAGCCGCTCACTCACCCCCCCCCTCCGGTGGGATGGGGGAGAGAATCGGGAGAGCACAAGGAGGAAAACCCCCGGGTTGAGATAAAACAGTTTAATAATTGAAATAAAACAAAATAGAACAGTAATAGTAACAGTGAGGACAACAACAAGAACTGAATATACAAAGCAGGCGATACACAATGCAACTGCTCACCGACCACCGACCGCGTGTCACGAACGGGGGGCCAGCCCCCCCACACACCTGGTTTTTATACTGAGCATGATGTCACATGGTATAGAATACCCCATTGGCCAGCTGGGTCCACCACCCCGGCTGGGCTCCCCCCGCCCCGGGGGATCATCCCCCAGCAACAGCCAAAGCATCAATGGGCCATCAACGCTCCTCTCACACCAAACCCAAGACAAAGCACACCCCCCAAGCTACTGGGGAGAAAGTTAACTCTGTCCCAGCCGGAACCAGGACATGTTGTAACACTAAACTGAGAGGCAAAACTTACCACTTTGGGCTCAGAGATATACTAACATTATGATGTGATTTTTGGTCTATAGCTTATTCATCTCCCACAGCTGGAGCTAGCCTGAAACACGTTCCTATCTGTCTTCAACAGTCTGTAGAAATTCTTCTAAATCTTTCTCAAAAAGCAGCTGCTACCTCATGAAAAGGTGACTTTTTCTCTATTTGGATTCTTTTACTATTCTGTTGGTTTTGCCAATAGGATGATAGCTACTTTTTTTCACCTTTATGTCTTTAATAAAGGAATCTATTTATTAAAGATCTACATCACTTAAACTATGGTTGCTTTGCTATTAGTGACACTGAGCAGAATGAAGCCTTTAGATCCCAGATTCATTTAGTGGATTGCAACTTTGGCTACTCCTAATCTAAGCCAAACTAGAAGTAATGGACTGAAAGTGAAAACTTTTACTAACTATTGCCTGTCTGTACCTTGCCAAGTTTTAATATTAAGAAGAATACTGTAATAAAGTGGGAGCACCGATGGAGCAGTGGCATTTTCACTTTAACACTTATTTCAATCATCTGCTTCTCTTATTAGAAAACCCGTCTCTGGCCACAATTCACTGTATTTGATTTCGTAAACTCAGCATGCATTTTTGCTTGATAGTGATGTGAGCTTTCAATAACAGCATTTCAAAATTCAGACAAAGACAAGCCAGAATGCATTTTTCCATTTTCAATGCTTTTTGTATTCTGAGAATACACATCTACTTTTACTTTCTTTCGAAGCAATTCAAACAATTTATTAGATTTGAAGGAGAAATGGGTATTATAAAAACTGTGCTTTCAAAATAATGAAGTACATCACTTCTGAGATATTTCAATACTTGTAAAACATAAAGAGCACCAATTCACTGTTTTGGCAGTTCCAATACATTGGCTGTCATATTCAGATCAATGTTCTTTGTATTTGACAATGCTATAGTGAAAATTTGTTTTAGCCTTTCCTATTAAGGATTGCAAACATCAGAAGCAGGAAAAGATTTTGAAGAACAGAGGAAGTAGTATTTATATATAACTTAGGGAACTTTTATTTAACAGATTTTTTTTCATTGAATTATTAAATTAATAGACTGCTTCTATCCAGAATTCCATAAATCTCAGACTAAAAAAAAAATAGGTCTATGCTGAAGACTGTAAGAAAGAAGTGAAGAATTTCAGACATGACATACTGGTCAACATCCTGCTGTGATGCTGTTATGTTTGACTGATTCCTTTGCACTGCCTATTTGTGGGAGGTATTCCTGATATTGTATCATCCATAATAATTACTTTCCACAAGACATTTAATAAAATCATATAATCAAATCTTTGTCACTTGGACTGTTAAACCATTATGATTGCCTCCTGTACCCAAAATTTTTTAAAAGAAAGCCTTATCTAGCTTAAAGAATGAAATGAAATCTTAAGGTTTTTTTTCAGGCAAGGACCTCATGGTGCTTCCCATATAAAGGTTTCCACACTACATTTTAAAAGAAAGGTTTCTAATTATAAAGAAAATATTTTTATAAGATAAAATTCTATGTGAATTCATTTTTCACAGCTAAAGTAACATCACAGTCAGATGATTGTACTATTTCCTAAAATACATTAGTCATAGACATAGCCATAAAACTATATTTTAATTTATGTACTTTTGAGAAACTAAAGACCTGCACGTATCTATCTTTCATTTACACACATTTATACAAAGTTAGTATCACTTTATAGAAAGCTGTATTTCAATATCATTCACCATATAGCACCTGCTATTTCTTTCCTGCTACATGTTATTTTTAATAGAGTATGATTTGATCATCAAAAAATTATCCTAACAGCTTTCATCAGTGCAGCAGTGCAAGCATATTTGCTATGAGAACTGTAACTATTCACTTTCTCTCATTTGTAGGTGTAAACACCCCAAAGACAGCATTAATAATTTTGTCATGGTTTATGTGTTGCACTAAGATGATATCAAAGCTTTTGAAATTATGTAAGAAAGAAAAGCAAACAATGTAATTAAGTATTGCCCCTCCTTGTGATCTCTGATTAATGAAGGGGAACAGATGGTGCCTCCAGGGACCCAGAAGTAGTTTCTGCAATTGTGTCATAAGTTGCTCTAGATAAAGTTTATAGTTTCTCTTATAGTTGTCTTTTCATATTTCCTTACAGATTATATTTTGTTATGAGGAATCTTCAGTATTTCCTTAAAATCAATTTGCAACTGCTGATCAAAATATTAGGTTTACCACTTTTTATTATGTGGAAATAGTGTACATCTCTTAAATACTGTAATTTTTTTTCACCTTTTTTTTTCAAGTTTTGAAGCATTTTCCCTCTCTGAGGTTAGAACACTGATTAGCAAATGCATCTGTAGTGATTTTTTAGTATTTGTCACTTTAGGACAGTATTGCAGAATGTTACTTTTTTGCCTGAGGCTCAAACTTAAAAAAATATTCACGTACTATATAAAATATATTAATTTAAACCAATGTGATCTGAATTCTTTGTTCCGTATGACTAGGAAGCTCATGTTATTCTTTCAAAGAACTGAATGTTCTGTTCTATAACCACTGTTTGTAACATAGAGTCCTAACCTATAATTTGCACTCTTCATTGGGTAAGTACGAACAGGGTCTATCTTCAGAATTCATTAGGTAACATCAGGACAATTTTCTGCAGTTTTGTTTGAATAAAAGTATATTAAAACCATGTTGGCATCTAGCTCTATATCCAATAGCTCATAATATTTTTACTTCTCTCACTACATGTAATCTGTAATCATAGTTGATATACAAACACATGCTATCCAGAGCTTTAAATAAAACTGATTTAATTATGCATGGGACAATACTTGCTATGGACATCTAAGATGTGGACATCTCATCTGAATGTGATAAATAGACAACTTTTGTTGGATCAGACTGTTTTTTGATTTATGATTTAATTTACAGTGTTAAAATAGTATCAGTGTATTTTCTCTGAGGTTTTAGACTGCACACAGAGAGGAAGTTAAGACAATTGTAGCTATAGCCAAAGCTTATAAACAGCTCTATTGCCTGCATTCAGGTGCTTCACAAGTAGGTCTTTCAGACTGTGAACTCTTTTGGACAGCAAAGCACAGTTAGGCTATGCTATATCATCCTGGCTCAAGTGTATTATCTCTTTGTTTGCCACAAGGCAACAGCAACAACAGGATGCTTATACAGGCAAGAAGAGTTGCAGATAGGCTCTCTTAGAAATGCAACATGTTCCCTTCACTTCTAACACAGTCAAAATGAAGAGGTCTTCTCCAAGAAAATTATATCACATTGCAAAAATTATTGCCATATTTGAATTACAACTGGTTCATTTATTACAAAAAACTTCTATTTCCTGATAAGATTGAAAAGGGATCAGTATAATGCTAAATGACCCCTTAGTTTATTTCTACTTCTCAGCTAAGAGAAAAAACTAAATCTCATTTCACAATTGTCATTTTGAATGCTAATTTCTTTGGAACATAAAGTCATCTTCACAAATGTGTCTAAAACCTATAAAGTGTTTGCTAATAGGTTGTCTGGTTCTGAATGAAATCTAACTCACAATTTTGGAGGAAAAGGTAAATAGCATAAAATAGATTGACAGCATAACATACCATGTTACACTTTTTCAAATATTCAGGTTGTTTTATGACTACTATGTCCAATCAGAAATACTCAGGGTCTTGATGCATCAACATACTATGCAAAGCTGATCACAGAGGTGATAGGCAAAGGAATTTACAGGATGAAGTGTGCTATAAATGCATGAGAGATATTTGTATCTAAATATATGTAAGATATCTGTAGCTAAAGAGTTCATTCTCATTTTAAGACATCCATTATTTAATCCCCCTCTAAAAAGTCACCAATACCTACCTTCACTCTGCCACCAATAACAACTCTGGGTGCCTGCTCCTTCCTGCCACTGTCAGGCTTTCTCCCATGTCTTCCCATGTTTGGAAAAACATTGTCACTGAAAATTGTAGAGCCTTATGTGCTGTTAAATTTCCCTTTAAACCATTAATTCCTTGCAATCCCTTACACGGGACTGTTGCCTCTCATTGGCTGAATAAGCATGGAGGTGAAATGAGGATCCTTTGTTTTATCTTGAATGCATTCCCATTTGCTTATCGTGCATTCCTTTTCCTTTTCTAACTCACTTCCACCTGTCGTGTCCTTCTGGCCTGCAGACGGCAAACAGTATGGATTTGAGAGCTCATGTGCTCTCTCTCTAGCTATCTCTCGTCATAGCTTACTGACAGTCAGCCACAAAATTGATTCCAGCTTTGGTTCCCATGCTCTCTCAAATGCAAATAAATGCATTATTAGCAGGAATAGCAACGATGGTAATGGAGAAAGCAAATACACAGCACTTTACGTCAGCTCACAAGAGTAAAATGTTTTTACCAAAAAAGCAATTCTTCCTCAAATAGAGCTTAAATATAAAGCATAAAATTAACAAGCTCTTCTCAGCCATAATCCCAGAACTAGCTAAAAAAAAAAAAAAAAAAAAAAAAAAAATTTTCTTCAGACATTCTCATGTTTCTCACTCTTGGCTCCTTCCCTTCTTGAGTATGCAATCTCTCTTGGGAATAGAAAAACAATGCATTTTTTTCATGGATTTTTTTCTCTAGCAGACAGATAGGTATATTTATTACAATCAAAATCTAATGTTTTGTTTGAGTAGCTCCAATCTTTTTGGAACAGGGCCTTAATTCTTTGTCATTCATCATGATCTATTAATTTATTCACTTCATCACCACATACATAAATATATGTATACGTGTAAACACTACAAGCATGCAGCTATTTGTGAAGGAAGTAAACATTTTGGATCAAAAACCTTCCTATCAGTATGGTCACTACTCTGCTACTAATACAAAAGTCATAGAAATTAATTCCACACACACAAAATGTGATTCTTGTTTCTCCTTTCAGAATAAAAAGGTTTAAACTGAAAATGTACAGAATACAAACTTTGAAATCAAGTGAAATGTATGATTCAAGCCAGTATCAAGCGCCCCTATATTCATTTGTTAGAAATTTTATCGGATTGTAGGTACTATTAAGACAGTGCAATTTAATTTCAGTGTGTCGCTCCACATGTTTTGGGGACATTTTCTTGCATAGGAAACAGAGGGTTCATTGTACATGTTTGTAACTACACAGTAACTCTCATCAAGTAAAGTGTAAACTTTTCCTGATGTCTAAGAAATGCTACTTTATGCAAGTTGTTTTTTTTTCTTTTACAATAATCTTACTACCCATAAAAAAGATTCCATTATTTTACAGATTTTATTATCTGAGACCTGATAAATTATTTATCTCCTCTCAAGAAAGAGGGTAACAGTCAAATGTATTTCAATACAATAGCAGTATTCAGAGAGGCCATAAAAAGAAAACATTTCTCATAATAAATGATCATGGGGTCTCTAAATTAGAACATGCTGGTTTTAAATAGAACTGTTTTAAACAGAACTGTTTAGTAGATTAATATTGAAACGTGAAATATTTCATTTCACATCTGTAGGTTTCTATTTTATTACATTTTTCATCCACAGTCAAGCAGCAAATCCTTCAGACTTCTACCAGAACCTAATGACCATCTGGAAACTCTGTGTAACTGAACTTCAGAAAACTGCTCAGGGCCTATCTTTCCTCGGCAAAGTACAAAGGTTTTTTCTCAATACGTATTTCTATCATGACAAATGCTTTAAACTCCTTTTCAGTCAGTTACATTAGTGTTTCTGCAGATATAAGATTGTCAAAGCAGAAGACTGGTTTCCACTAAATATTAAAGAATCTTTTTAAAGATACTGGAAGTCTACTCTGTCAGCCCAAGCTGAAGTTCAGCTGGTGACTCTTATATGCTTGAAGTACTTGCATTTACACATGTAAAATGCAACTCTTGGAAGTTTAATCACATGGAGATGCCAGCTGGGCATCTGCTGACGATGGAGCTCTAGAGGCCTTAGTGGTTGGGGCTAGCTAAATGAAAGAGGCAACAAGATGGAAGCCCATGTTTTGAAAACAAATAGGTGCCTGTCCATTGAGCTAGGGATTAAGAAACAGAATAACGTTTATAAAATGTATATTGTGAAAATTAGTAATGAAAAAATAACGAATTGAAAGCCTACTATAATATAAGGAAGGTAGTTTAGCTGAAAACGTCTTTATTTTCTATGGAGGTTGTATTTAAACTCCTATTTTCTCTTTAATTTCTTCTGTTTCTTCTTTAGGTCTCCCTCATCCTCGAATCCATACTTCATTTCTTCTTTCCTCTTCTGCTGATAGTCTCACTTCTTAAGCTCTCTTCCATTAGCTTCCATGCTTTTATTTGTCCCTCATGCTATTCATTACATTCATTCATCCTCTCATCTCTGAAAAGAGTTTCAGGACAATGTTCACAAAGCGTTTGAATTCCAATCTAGTCATAGATAATATGTGACATTGCAACAGTAACCAGACCTAGCGACGCCCATTTCAACAAAGATTAACATTGTCTTGTGTCTTCAACTCCCTTCCTGAATTTTTGTGAGCATGATCTCTCCCAGTGCTCACTACAAATACTGCCCAACAACTGCTCTTGATCTAGGAGAGCTGAAGATAAACAAAAACTGTGTTATGTATTTATTTACTACTGGAGAGGAATGTTACCAGCTAGCAGGTCAACTCTTACAGTGTGCCTGGACTCATAACGTCCCCACTACCCAGCACAACAGAACAGATGGGAAGCCCAAACTAGCTCCAAAACATGGAACAGTACAGTCCTGTCAACATGATATTGCCACCCAACCTATTTAGTCCTACTGAGGACACTGCACAACACAGCTCACCAGCCCACTGTGGCTCTTTGGGCCTCATGCCATTCCGTGATGGAGACCAGCCTAGAAAAAGTGTTTCCAGAACTTGCTGTGTGACAGGATGTCTTGAAATCTCATATAAAGCAGGGAGGAGGGTTTTTTTAAGCAGTCGGTAATGACTGGAAGAGGACAGCATGTCAACATCCGATGACCTGAGTGAGACCTGGTCCTGTAGTTATACATGCATAGCTAATCTCCTGCTGTTACACTGGCTCAGCTAAGCTATGGCTTCTCATGTAACTAGCCTGCAGATTTTACAACAGCAAAGCTGACACAGAACCATCTAAGTGCCCCCAGAGACAGCATAAATAGAAGGCTCTGTGAAGTGTACATAACAAGAAACACTTCTTTCTTACTGCCATTATTGTAACACAGTTATCTGATAGTGATCTATTCTTGTATATTTATCTCCATTGAAAGCATATATATATTTCTGACATTACACTTCTGCATTCCCCTTTAGCCACGATCAGCAGTTATATTGCAATTGCCTAAAATTCTAAGATTCAATTGTAAAATTGTGAGTAATTGTATAATTCAAATCTTGAAATTATCATGGTAATATGCAGATCTATGTCTCTAGTCAATGCCAACATACTAGAAACAAAGCTAAAATTATACTTCTACA
The DNA here is from genome assembly GCF_000690835.1 of Fulmarus glacialis. Classification (NCBI taxonomy): domain Eukaryota; kingdom Metazoa; phylum Chordata; class Aves; order Procellariiformes; family Procellariidae; genus Fulmarus; species Fulmarus glacialis. Next base: position 22,860 of record NW_009211313.1, on the reverse strand, counting down.
GGTCTTCTGCTACGTAAAGTCAGATGCAAGAATGAAATTACACCAGTTTTTCCATCTAGAAGAGAAAACATAGCCAAAAATAACTAAAGCATGTTGACATATTTATATTAATTTATAAATTATGTTTTAGTTTAGTATCAAATATACTGCATAAATAAAATAATAATACTAAGTTAATTAGACGAAAGGCCTAATCTGTAACAAATAATGCATAATGCCTGACCATATGGTCTTTTTGTCCTGTTGGCTAATTACCTACAAATTGCTGTACCAATTTTACTGCTGCTGGTTATTATTAACTGGAGTATGTTTCCTCCTGAGTATTGTTCCTCTCTTTCACATCTTTTCAATCTCACCAGAGAAAATGCGTTTAGTATTCACAGTGCTTAATGGATTGAATTGCAAAGGATACCTTCTACAATTTAATTCTATAAAGAAGAGACACCTCCCAAACAAAAAGCTGACTGAACAAAAGCTACAGCCATACACATTGTACTGCTTTAAAACTGGAAGTTGAAAATATTGAAAGCAGTCATATTTGCATCAGGATTTTGTTTGGCTGTATAAAAACAATGTAGCCCAATACTCTGACAAGCATTGAAATGATGCAATAATGATTTTTGATATAGAAAGCAATTAGCATTTTTTAATGATCCATTCTGTAGAAGCCATGTCTAATTTAGGGCATCTGCTTCTAACAATACTTCACCGTCCATGTATTAGAGTTTAAATCTTAATTATTGCTTTTGCAATATAAAAACTCTAACATAACTATCAATTATGGAAACTACAATCACTCACAGAACACAGCTGAGGCATTCTTGCCAACTAGACAAAACTAAAAGAATAAGTAAAATCCTTTTTTAACCACCCTGCAGCCCAGAAGAGCCTTGAAGTTCCACTCTTTGATTAACAACTAATTATGCAAATTCAGATCTACAGTTCCAACAGCTAAGAATAAATGACTTTGCCTAGCTAATTTATAGTATGCATATACTTCATTTTTCTTCTTCATATGTTTATATTGTTCAAGAAATAAATCAATTTTCCAAGATCAATAGTTATTCAGATATTTCCCTAGTAGCAGTCCTGTAAACATCATCACAATTAAAAAAAAAAACAAAACAGCTTTGATGTACTGTTAAACAAATGTTCACCAGTTGGACTTCCAGGTTTAGCTTGCCAAAATTGCTAACTAGAAGACAATGATTTTTAAAGTTTGCTTTAAATCATTCCCAAACAGGAACATCTCCATACTTCATAGCAAACTGTACATTTCTACAAAGATAAATGCATCAGTCTCTTCCTTTAGATATGTGTATGTATCAAAATGTTTCTCTACTGTAAGACACTTCATATTTAACAGTATAACTAACGCATCTTTATTATGAACATCCTCGGCTTCCAGAAAAAGATCTTTAATAATTTAAATTAACTTTTCCCATTTTCATAAATTGTACTAATTGGAAAGTTTCAAATAAATTAAAAAGCCAGTAATATCTTATTTTTACACTATTTCCTTTTCTTTTGTTTAGCCATTTCAAGCTACCAGTGCACTGATACACCAATTGTCTGATATTCTAGATCTGCAAATCTTTGTTCCTTCTTATTTCTAATAAGGAACCTATAAATACTAGGGTTAAGTGAGAAATGCAAATTACCATAACAAAACTACAAATTATAATCCTACCTACTCATCACGGTGAGTAATGGACTTTATGGTTTCCTCTCTATCGTATCTTTAGTATGAAAATATTTTAGTCAAGTATCTTGCTTGACTTCAGTAAGACTTTCAACACTGCCTCCCATAAGATCCTCATAGACAAGCTGATGAAGTATGTGCTGGATGAGCAGATGGTGAGGTGGACTGAAAACTGGCTGAAGGGCCGGGCCCAGAGGGTGGTGAGGGTGACTGAGCACTGGCACAGATTGCCCAGAGAGGTTGTGGAGACTCCATCCTTGGAGGTATTCCCCCTTCTGGGGATGGTCCTGAGCAACTTGTTCTAGGTGGCCCTGCTTGAGCAGGGGGGTTGGACAAGATGACCTCCAGAGATCCCTTCCAACCTCAACCATTCTATGATTCCGTGATATCTAAGCCATTGCAGCTACAATCTGCAATATTGTACAATTCTCCAAATATCACCTCCACACACTTAGTATTTACTCTGGCATCACATCACCTTTCATATCAAGTTCTTATACTTTACAATCTTCAAAGCAGAGCTCAGCCTTATCTTCATTTTAGCTATTCATTTTTATTTGCTACCCTCTGCCTCCAATATCTACTGCTTGACAGAGATGACCAGGAGACAGACTTTGCATCTCATAGAACTCTGAGATTTCAGAAATGTTCTGCTCAAAATTTTCAGAGAGGACAAAGAGGGAAAAAGGAAAGAAACACAAATAACAATGTGATAGTTAACATATGCATTTGATATGGGAAATTAGTTTGCAGTCTGCAAGAGGCAAAGAAGGGAACATTATACTAACATTTTTTTACGGGATAGCGTTACTATTTACCTTTATATTTTGACCATAAATTCCAAGAGACTCTAGGAAAAATCTATGATGAAAGTGTTATTCAAATTCAACTGGCAAATGATTCTGACAAAAAGACATCTAATCAGAAGATTCCCAACCAGCTGTTCTCTAATCTTTTCTTCTCCTATATTACAGCCTTCTGAGTCAGTGTTCTGCTCCCTGTTTCTAAACAGGTTGCCTTTCCTCAGCAATCCTTAATGTCAGTGAAGGGGAGATTTTGTCCCAGTTGTTTTTTCAGCAATCTGACAAAATGTGCTTATAAACTTAGAACACCTTCCCGACACCTATCTAATTTCAGGTATTTACATGGCTCCCACTGCCAAAATATGGGGTACTGAAGCATTAGGTACCTTTTCCCCACCATTTTCAGTACCAGTTGTTGAGGTGACAGAAAAATCCTTCAAAATAAGAACATATTTATGGTGTGGGTAAAGACTTCAACAAATCAAATCCAAAGCCACATATCTGTGGTTGAGCAGACTAAAGAATCCAGATGAGACATTTCTACCGCTAGCACTTAGCCCCAAGGGCAGTTACAGCTTTCTGCTTTTACTCACTTTTTCAACTGACTATTTCAGTTTCAGCAGTGCCAGTGTGAAACAGTCAAGTCTGACTTCATTGCAACAAGGCCTTCTGTGGCATGAGCCAATTAATGAGGAAGCATTACCTTTCTTCTACCTGCTTTACTTCTTTCCCACAGCATGACCAAAATTAGGTTAATTAGCAGTGTGCTGGGGGAAATAAAATCACTTTATTTAGATTAACAGTTTTGGGCTGGCCTCATTATGAAGTATGGGACTATTAATAAAAAATTAAAAAATGGAATCACAATCCTGATTTAAGTTTTCAAATAAATTCCCTGTCAAAGAGCTGGAAAACTTGAATTAGTTTGAGTCTTTCTATGAAAAAAAAAAATTATAAATTAAAAGATGGTAATGTAGATAAAATACATTTATAATTTTTTTTTTGGTTGAAACAGACATGTTCATACAGGATATAGCTATATATTCTTAAGATTCACATGCGTGATAAAAGCTATTTAAAAAATGGAAGAAAAGGAAAATCTACCACCCACCTGGGAAGCTGAAAACATTGCATGAGTAGATTAAAAAAGACTAAGCGTGCAGTTTCACTACAGCTAGCTGAAATAATTTCCATGAGAGTTATCACTTCCTGAGTTAACCTAGCTCAGGAGAGAGCAGTCACAGTGAAATAACACACAGCACAGATTGCGTTAGCAGCACTAAGCAGCTATTGTGTTCCTGTCTCTATCAACACTACTCAAACTCAAATTCAAAGCATTGCTAATCCTGAGCTCTACATTTTAGGTTTGGAATAAAATCAGACTAAAGTGATTGCTGAATTACATCTTAAGTTAATAATGCAGTGAATACCAGCCTTAGAAATGAAACCATAATTTTCTTAAGTGCTGTAAAACAGCAGAAGTCCCTTCCTGTGAGCATGGCTATGTCATTTTACAGTATTTGAGGATCTGCCTCAAGACATAAAGAGAACAAACAGCCTTACTGACCTCATGAGAAGGACTTTAAACTAGGTATGCTGGAGAAAGCTTATCATAATCTCAAGCAATAGCGCAGGGGCAGTGAGAAAGAGGACAACATGATGAGGGAGGCTCACACACTTCCTCTTTTGAAAGCAATGTGACTGAGGGTTCTCCTCAAGCGCCTCTACACGAATATACGTAGCATGGGGTAAGAACAGGAAGAATGAGAAATCCGTGCGCAGTTGTAGAGCTATGATCTCTTTGGGATTAGAGGAATGCGGAGGCATAGCTCAAATGACTGGAGTACTGCAGTGGATGGCTACTAGCTCTTCAGAAAATATAGGCTGGGAAGGTGAGCATGTGGGGTTGCAATCTATGCAAAGGAGTTGCTCACATGCATTGAGTTTTGCCTTGGAACAAGTGATTAAACAGCTCAGATCAAGCTGCAGAGAGCAGTCAATATGCTGTAGGGCCACCCTGGAGAAGAAGCTGGAGAACTGGTCTGACAAGAACCTCACAAAGTTCAACAAAGGTAAACAAGCCCTGGACCTGGGGTTCCTGGTGCACAGTAAATTGAACATGAATCAGCAGTGTGCTCTTGCAGCCCAGAAACCCAGTGGCCTAGTGGACTGCATTAGCAACAGTCTAGCCAGAAGGTGGAAAAGTTATTATTTCCCTCTCTTCAGCACTTGTGAAAATGTATCTGGAGTCCCGTGACCAGTTTTGGGCTTTCCAGTCTTGGAAAAGACTTGACATACAGGAGCAAGCCCAGTAGAAGACACTATGTAAAGATGAAGGTGAGAGCACTAGCTCCATTCATCTTTAGAGGAGGCCAAGGAAGGATCTTCCTCGTGTGTTCAGCTTCCCGACAGGAGGGCACAGACACAATGCAGCCAGACTCTTCTCATTGGCGCCCAGGGATGGGACAAGAGGCGACAAATTGGAAGACAGAAAGTTCTAATTAGATAAAAGGAAAAAAAATTACACAAGGGTGGTCAAACACTGGAACAAGGTTGCCGAGAGGCGTCGTGCAGTTTCTACCTTTGGAGCGATTCAAAACTCTGAGCAACCTATCTGACTCTGGTTTAAACAGTGAGTTGGACTAAATGATCTCCAAAGGCTTTAACTTAAAACAGAAGCTAATATTTGTTTCATTGAGTAACGTACACATTTATAATGTAATAAACCTTTTGTTAAATAGCTGTTTTGTTGTTTTTCCCCCTCCTCCTGTCCTTTCTTCTCATTTTCTTATTCTGTGAAGAGGAAAATTAGACTTTATAAGACTCAAATCAAGTGTAGCAATATTGGCCCTCTAGGGATAAACCCATCAATACGATTGCAAATGCATTTCTTGAAACAAGTATACATGTGGCTATAGGACTAAAATTGTGAGTTTACGGACAATTCTTGTCCAGCAGCAACATCAGTTTTATTCTATATCCCAAATGCATTCTGACACTACAGCTTTCTATCATGCTTTTATTTTATTATTAATGTTTCTCTATTTTACTTAACAAAATACTATTTGTTTTCATTATTTTTCTGTAGAAATGTTTGGTTCCTATTTGGCTGACACCCAGTGCATTCTGCTGTCTATGTGATTTATGAGTTTGCTTATTCTCAGTTGTACTACACCAAAAAAAAATCTTCTACAAGAATAAATAATTTGGAATTCTTTAATATGCCCTGATGAATGTGCTAATTATTTCAGAGAAGCATATTTGCTGTCACCTTTCATTGTTGAAAGCAACACACTCGTGGCAGGCTTTAGTGCTATAGAAATAAATACTGTAACTGTTTAATATATGAAAATGTTATTGGCCACGCGCAATGAGTGCTTTAATTTGTTCACCATCCAATGAATTTGCACACGTCTTTTCCATGATTTATAGCACAGACCGTCTTATGTCTTGTAATTTATTATACTCTAAAGGGTCTTTTATGAAAAGTAATATATTAAAGTTAGTCTTTATTGTAAAATGCTAGAAAACACATCCTCATTGCATCGTATCACGGCCCTGGAGCCCTATAATCAGATTTCAAGGGCTGACGTGAATAATAGTGGTTCCTGAGCATAAAAGGAAAACTTGAGGGAAACCCAGAGTCTAAGAAAAAAATTAGTAAAAACTGATTTTCTTTTGTTTTAAGATACTGCACACAGCAGTTTGAGACCTAGCTTAAAAATATTCAATTTTTATTCATTCAAATGTTGGGGCGTGTTACCCTTAAATTACAATTGTAAATCTGTTATTTCAGAGGACTGGGCATAGAGCACAGTATTTTAGCGTCGATAACACTTGTGTCCATATTTTAGAAAGCATAATATATTTTGGCCAGCAGCTTTGTCTGTCAGCCAGACCTCTAACTCCAGTAAGTCTGTTTTCTAAATGTTTTCAAAGTAAAGTTTAACTAACCAATAATCATACATTACGTATTGATAGGCAAAATTAAAAAAAAAAAAAAACTATCAATGCCTAAAATATGTTTTTCATCGCTTGTTTCCTTGATTTCTTTTAGACAATTAAAATATAAGGCCTTTTCATTGCTGAAATACAATCACTTGTTGGAAGTAGCATTTTGGCAGTCTTGATTTACGCCTGCAGGTTTACGTATAATGTTTGCAGCTCTAACACTGCTTGCCACACGCCCACCCAAAACCAAAGCTGTTTCTAGTGAAAAAGAGAGAAATGTTCTACAACACTAGTTAAGTAATGGTTATGCAATCCGTTAGTGCATCTCTATGTGGATGCTAGCTTTTAAGGTTTAGACTGTATTTGCTTTCTGTATTCACTTGCAGAATTTTTAGGAGCATTAATATGATAATTTTTTACATTTAGATAGAAGTTAAAAATGCAGTGTACCTCTGTACTGAAAAAAATCAATTACTGATTAATTCAGAAGCTCTGGTGACCTAAGTGTTAAAAGTTCATTTCAGCTCAATTTTTAGTATACTGTATACTTAGTATACGCAGAAATACAGCATTTCTAGCTCCAGCCAAGCATTTCACAAACATCTAGACTGAATTACATTGCTTGTACATTTTGTTTAGTAAGAACATCTCTACTCAGGACATGATGTAAACATACACTTAAATATTCTCCTGACATTATGTAGTTTTTGTGAATTGAGAATTAATCCCAGTAACTCAGAGAAAAAGAGCAAGGGCAGGTAAGTCTGAAACATTTATCCATATATCCATGATTTGAGATAAATGTGTCTTGCAGATATATTGGACAAAGTTTTAGGCTACTGCATTATTCTGTCTGAAGCTTTCAGAGTGAGCTTTCAAGAGTCCTGTGGAGCTGTACTTCCAAGGAATTGAAACTCATGTTCACTATAAATGTTGTAAGACTTTTGGTATTTGAGGGCTCCTTCAAATACAGCTCCTGCCCATCTCACTAGGAAAGCAGAAGTTTGGCCATTCTTCCCAATCTCCAGATGCACTGAAGTGTCTCTGAGAAAATGCTCTGACCCAGACCCCTTACCCTCTTTTCCTTCATAGCACAATAATCTGTGGCTTTGTGTCTAGAGCAGTAGCTGAGGAACGTGGTGAGGAGATATGCAACAAATTAAATAATTAAGTTTGGTTTTACCGTATTTATTATTTATTACCTCAAATGCAGACAATCATTTGAAACAAAACAAAACAAAAGTAATTGAGAACTGTAGATCTGAAAAAAAAAAAAATTAAAATCTGTGCCAAAGCAGTAAATTTGATAATTTAGCAACAATCTGCAATCCAACTTACAGTACTGGAAAATAACACTATGACATCAGATTTCAAGGCCTGCTCCCAGCTACTACCAGCTGTAATATGAATTACTTCATATTTCAATGTGGCCATCAGCAAAGGGCTTGCTAACATGAAGATTCTTCTTCTGTAAATGTTAATTTTAAGTACAGTTCTTTACTCACAGTTTCACTATTTTATTTTTTACATGTGTCGAGAATTCAAGAAGAAATTTTCAGTAATCACCATTCCAAATATTTCAAATCCTGAATTCTCTGACTACTGGTAATATAGAAGGATTTTTTCCCCCTCTTTTAACAGTTTCCAGGCCAGTAACACATACGACAACTACAGGGATACTGCAACATTGAAGACAGATATTAAAACACATTATCTGCAACTTACTTACTACAAGTTACAGTCCAATCTTTGCTGCCTTTTTGGATACCAAATCTGGATTCAAAGTGAAAATATTGTTACATACAACTCTTGTACAAATACTTAAATTTATTAGCTTTACCAAATGAAGAAGAATGAAATGAGATGGAGGAAAAATGTTTTTTCTTCAGGACTGTTTCATTTTTTGAGTCATAAGTGGGTAACTGTAGGTTACTATTTGCAAAATACTTTCTGTCAAGAGATCTATTAGACTTCCGAACTACTTTCCAAGTAAATGGCTGAAACCCCTTAGTAGTAGACATACAAAAAAATAGAAATACTTTCTTGGAATATAGCATGGAAAAAACATAGATCAAAAATTCTTTTTGCAGCATTGTTCTGTAATCCTGTGAGTAAGGTGAAGAACAATGTAATGTCAGAAGAGGCTTTTTCCTCTTGTATATATTGCCTTGCTTATTAAGTCTTTAATTGTTTGTTTAATTAACAGTCACTTTCTAGCCATTGACATTGCTTCCATGAAAGATGATAAAAATTTTATGTTTGCCCTCATTTCATGCCATAAATGTTTTACAGGCTCATGAATATTAATTTTGTTTTAAAAGTTCTTTAAAGACAAAGGTGTTTCCAGGGTTTCTTTGAACTTTGTTATTCTGCAGTCTGTTTTGTTTCATTTGAATGATTTTGTATTATTGTAGTTAATTGGTTCCCACGTACACAGCAGTCACATATACACTGAAATGGCAGATATTTTTTTTCTTGGCAACATTTCACCATGTACATGGAAAAAAATCTCACAGCGTAGTAACTGACCCTGTAGCCTGCAAGCCAGCTTTCTCATCAAGGTTTGCAGCAGCCAACTCTACTAACATGCTGGTCTCACCACAGAAGTTATTTTATTTTGTAAATGACCACTGAAAAGTTTGGATTGAGTACCCAAACAAGATAGCATTTGTTTGCCAATTGCCTTCCTGAAAACATTACAGACATCAGTTAGAAAAAGAATAGTCCATCGTCTTATTACTTACCAGCAGTCATTATTTGTAGCAAGTAAGATGACCTACCAATGTAACAGCGTTTATATTTGTCAGCCAAATTCTCTGCAGGGATGGAAGCAGAGAAACAATATTTGAACAGCTGCTGCCAGGAGGTTATAAGCAGACTGTGTTCCTACTTTGTTCCTCACATAGCACACACACACAACAGCTACTGTTTAAAGTCATCACCCTTCTGGGAGAATGCTTTCAAATTTAAATTATGAAACCTGTATTTATGAAGACTGTATTCATAAAAACCCAGTCTTGCAAACATTTTCTAAAGAGTACGATACTCAAGAGTAGCCTTTTGACTTCAAAGAAATTCATGCGACAAAGCACTCCAAGCCAAGCGTTTTACTGTTGTAGACAAGTGTTTGAAAACTGTATTTATAAGCACTAGGTCCCAATGGCTTTTGAGAATGTGATGATTAGGACTTCTGTGGTACGAGGCCTGTTTCTTTATCTTATACTTCCCCCAGCCTTTCCACGCACAAAGACATACTTTTTCAGTTTAAACAATTTAGAAACCAATGCAAGGTAGTTTCTCTGAATTAATGAAAAGCTTTTCTAAAATTATTTACTTATATTGATGTGACTTTCACCTGCAGACATTGTCTTACAGACTTGTTACTGACAGCATTTGTCAGACTACCAGGTGATTTTAGTTTCACAAAGGCAAACAACAAAACAGAAGGGTCCTGGAGTGTGTTACGTTTGCCTTCAGAGTGTGTTGGCTTTGATACAGGGCGGCCCCCTCTCACAGCTCAGCAGCATGCAGTCTCTTACAGAGCCTAAAAGTGACTCTGCTGTACACCATTAGCTAAGCCTATGCCTGGCTGAGCTCGTAGACCCAGTACAAGTACCATGGGTTGGGGATGAATCCACACTGGCAGAACTGAGGCCCAGCTCCCACACACCATTCAGCTTCTTCAGCTGAGCATGCTGAACCAGGGAATTGGCTTCAGTGTTGCCTACGAGCTTTCATCTTAAAGAATGCTGCCTGAGTAGACACCTTGACAACAATAGCTGTCCTCCCTAACTATACAAAGTGGGGCCACTTATAAGACACACCCTTCATTTTGCTTTTTTCCATAGTAGCCTTGCTGTGCCTGCTTCTTCAGAAAACACACTTACTAGAGTTAGAGGTCTGGCTGACAGACAAAGCTGATGCCCAGAATATATTATGCTTTCTAAGATATGGACACAAGTGTTATCAACAGCTAAAATAGTGTGGTTTATGCATGGTCCTCTGAAATAGATTTGTCCATCAATAAGAAGACTGAACCACCACATAGACAGCCTTACTTCCATTAAATTTCCAGTTCCTTTCCATTTGGATTTTAGGTATGAACTGACGGATTAGTGCTGTGCACTTTCTGCACTGTTCTCTAAGCCAACTTTCTGAAATGCATGGGAGCCCAATATCAGAGACGGACGAGGGGAAAAAGGAGTCTGACAGTGTGATAGACACCTAGTACCAGCATGACTGATGGGGACCCTGGGTTGAGTCACAGAATCACGGAGTTATTAAGGTTGGAAAAGACCTTCCTACGGGGGTCATCTAGTCCACACCACTGCCTAAAGCAGACCCAACTATATCAGGGTGCTCAGGGCTGTGTCCAATCAAGGTATGAATATCAAGGAAGGAGATTCCACAGCCTCTCCAGGCAGCCTGTTCCAATATTTGAGTACTCTCATGACTTTTTTTCCCTAATATATAACTTTCCTTTTTACAACTTGTGTCTGTTACCTCTTGTCCTATCACTGTGCATCTGTGAGAAGAGCTCCATTTTGTTGTATATCTTCCCATTAAGTAGTTCTAGACAGCAATAACACCTCTTCTTAGCCTTCCCTTCCTAAGACCAAACGCAGCCTGTTCTCTCCTTTTGCTCATACATCATGGGCTTTATAAACCCATGCATTTTGGTGACACCTTACTGGATTTACCCACATGTCTACAAGGAGGCTGTGGTACCAAACTGTTGCATGTTATCATATCTCTTCCCCACATCGGAAATCCATGTACAAGGTGCAATTACGAAGCAGATCCATGGACTGCCAGCCAGCTGTGTCCTACAGGTTGGCTCCTACAGAAGACAAGTGGCAGTGGTGATGAGCAGCCAATGCAAAAGACATCAGGATCATGATAGAAGAACATGAGAATAAGGGGTGAAAAAGCACAAAGCTGGTGTTTACAATATCAAAGTTCACAAAAACTCTTAATCTTTTCCTTTAAAGGGAAGGTATTCCAAAGCAACTCAAAAGGCAGCCTTGCAGCTTCCAGGCTCTCAGTCTTCACAGGACAATCCGTAACAAATTTGAATCATCAGGCTCCTACTTTGAAAATGCTCCTATAAAGCAGAACATTACTATGAAAGCTGTCCAATAATCATTATTCTTTCTGGATACTCCTCCCAGATGTACACACATCAGGTCGTCATTAGTCTGTTATATTCTTGCACCTGCCACGTTTCATTACAAAACTTAACACTTCAAGTTAATTGGATGCTTAGAAATTAAATATCATGTTGCCACTAAGTTAATGCCCAATTCTTCACCTGGCATTGTTTGCTTTGACCATGGATTATTAAAAAAATGATCTTTGAACTGAAAGGTCAGAAGGACAGCATATATATGTAAAAAAAGGGCATAACCATTACACAAGAGTCATTACTCTCAATCAGCCCTAGTATCCTAGCTATAGTATCCCAAAATTAACATGTTCATTTTCATATTAAAAATCATCATATGAAACACTGAGCTAAATGTGGCTCCTACATTAACTTGGGGAGAGGCAGGAGTTCATCATACGATCTGAGGTGTAATGTTTATATAGTACTTTTCTGAAATACAATTTCAAAAGTCCAGGGAAAAAAAAAATCTAAAACTCAAAACGTATTAAGGAAAAATTGGGAAATTGAACTGAAAGTGCATTAACTAGTCACCTCAGCTATTCAAAGTACAACATTATTACTATAAGCATTTAAAAACTAAAAATGTACTATACAATGACAAATAGGTAAGGAAACTCATATACACTCTCATCACTGAGATTTTTTTTCAGAATTAGTATTTAATGGCATATATCTTTCCCAATTTCCAAAACGTGACAAATTTTAAGATGATTATAAACATGCAACATTTCACCCATCATTGAAATTGCGACTTTTCTTGCACATGGCAGAAACACTTAAATGCTTAACATTTCAAGAAGCTGCACATCAAACTAAGAGGAATAGAAATCTACAGTTGATAAGGTATAATATCTGCCCCCCCTCAAAAAAAAATCACAAAATTACTTTAATTTGTAGTCGAGTAGCAAAGATTGCCATTGATTAAGATAATAAGACTTCAAGGCTGCGCAGACCAGGGCTAGGTCAGAAATGAAATATTTATCATGCACACCTGCAAATTTACTTTCTTCAAGTATTAATATCCATAAATTTGTTGCAAGAAAAGCTATATGCTGGTCTGTGGCAACAGTAGACCTGCCACTCATTGGCAGCAAAAAAGTGCCTCATGCCCTGGCGTTTCTTCTGAGTATGGTTTCCACAGAAAGAATTTTACTTTACTGAGCAACAGATTGTGTTAGTTATACTTTAAATAAAAGAAAAAAAAAACCAAAACAAAACACAAAAAACCCCCCAAACCTCCCCCCTGCCCCCCCCCCCCCCATTACAGAACACAAGAATTTTCCCCATATGAATAAACCTGAAATTTTCTATATTAATTTATGTCTCCACTCCAGATAATATTTGTTTCCTACGTGGACTGGATCTATAGATTATTATTAAAAATCTAAAAATTTTCAGGCAACGCAAATACATTTCCTCCTTCTTCATACTAACACCACACGATCTAGTACAACAGGATTTTCATACCAGTATGTCTCCGGGTTTAGACAACGGATAAATCCTTAAATATGGACATCCAAAGTGAAATAAGATGTATACAATCTAAGGTCTCCTAGGTATAGCGAAGATTGCATGAAAATCACCACAAAGTGAAGACTTAACACTCAAAATACACTTTTTATGAATGTACTGATAAGTCTACCTAACAAATCACCATAATAGATTAAAAAAAAAAAAAAAAATTAAAAGATGAACAGCAATCTCTACTGCTATCAACATCTATCCAGAATTAGAGGGTTTATTACTTCATTTCTTATTCATATTATGTCATCCATCACCACAATAAAATTATTTATGTTATTCTTTCACATATACTCCAAAATCTTTAAATATTCTATTACATGATGGGGCATTAAAACAAAGAAAAACACCAAACCCAGAACAAACAGTTCTCAGGTAGCCCACATGGCCTTGTTAGATAATTTTGTCACTAGGTCACAGCAACACAGAAAAATGGATCTTGGTTTTGAAAAATTCTACCACCAGTCACTATTAAAACCAAAAAAACCCAACCAAACCAAACCAACCAACCAACCAAAAAAACCAAAACACCAAACCCCACAGGTTTATACACTCCAGGTGAAGAAAGGTCTTAAAGTCTAATTTATTGTGTCATAATTCTGTCAGTAAACGGATTTAATCAAATGAGGACATCTTTGTATATTCTATTCTTATAAATACTCAGCAATCAGGGTTTCAGTAGTCTGTTTATTTGTGTCAAATGCCCATCAAGAACACCTTTTAGTTTAAGATAGCGAAAGAAAAGCTGTTTCTCCTTTCTTTCAAATATTCCTTCATTGTTCTCTAGCACCAATAAATGAGATTCGCACTGAAGGACTCTCTCAGATTCGCTTCTGTCAAATGAGCCCTCACCTCGACTTGTGCTGAGTAGGTATTATTGCAGTGCTGCACAGTTACACAAGGTACCTGAACTGGGAATACTCATCGAGACACTCATGAACCGTGGTCTCCTTTCCCACTTCTGACAGACAGGGTTAGACCACATTGACTTTAAAAGTTGAAGAGTATGGTTCAGACAACATATTTTCAATTAAGAACTGAGTTGCTTTTGAGGTAAAAAAAAAAAAAAAAATATATCCTACTAGTCTTGAAGGGCAAATCAGTTGGATATTCCTATAAAACTTTTAGGACCTTTAAATGAGATCTTACTTTAAGAAATACAAGTATACAGAGTACTGTCAATGATGCTTCCCGTAGCTTGAACTGTAGCAGTTTTGTTTTGTTGTGGGTTTGTTTTTTTTTTTTAATGGCAAGCCCACAAATTTCTTTCCTTGCCTACAAACTTTTTTTAATCAGACCTGATTAGTAAAGTGAAGTTAAATTTCTTTTCTTCCCAGTCAGAAGGCTTTCATATTTAATCTGCGTCTAAAGAAATTTTACTAACATAGAGGCCCTGGAATAAAAAAATTAATTTTATGATTATAATAGAAAACAGGGGAATTAAAAAGCCCCTTTGGAGTTCAGTCACAAAAAGAAAAGATTCAATTACTTTGAAAATCTTTAGAACCACAGGACAGAAATATTGGAAATGATGAGCCAGACTGGGGGTCATCATCAACTGTAATCCCAAAAGGCATTTATTCCTTGGCTTGTATTATTTTTCATTTAGAAACATAATGAACCGCAAGACACTAAAAACACGAGGAGATAACTGCACTTAAGGAAAGTAAGCGCTCTCATAATTATTCATTAATTGAATAAAAGCAAATGTTAACCACAGGAATATTTTCATTGTCTGCCTAGTGTTCAGTGACAAAACCGCAGGAAAATTATAGTTTCTGAATATGTCTATTTATGCAAGATCCCTAATGGCAATATATTATTATAGGGCAAATATGCAAATAAGAGTGCTTAAAATACATTTTAATTCTATAAAGGTTAATAAATATATAGTAAAATGCTGTGATGATAATATATTTAAAGTTAGCTATACTTTCATGGAGTGAACCTGACCAACACCGTTTTACACCACTATTGTTCTATTAATTTTAGTCATTTACTCCTAACATATACTACACATATATGAGCCACATGAAGCTGTGTATGTGCATATTCCTCCAAAACATGTATCTGGCACCAGAATGAAAACCAACAATGAATTATTAACAGGCAGCCACTTCTTTCAAATATTTATGTGAGTTAATGCTATCATACAAACCAATGAAAGTGTGACAAAATGAATTAGAAACATTTTGAAAACAATCTTGTAGAATGGACTAATTCATTTGGAGTGATTTGTAGTTGGACATTCAACCTATATTAAAATCTAAATCAATATATCTTCTGGGGAGACTTCAGAACTCAAGATGATCATCTCTAACATTGCCTTGAATACGACTCATATATAAATGACTAATAGCAAAGTACTGATCATTCTTTTTAAAATACTAGTTTCTGCAGCACCAAATTCTCTGTTTATTGCTGAAGTACATTTGGCATCTAAGAAAATCTCTTCCTCTGTGTTTTATGGTTTGTTTGGGTTTTTTAAAGTTGAAGTCTCCACTGTCCTAAATGACCTATTATTTATTTTCATGATCCTACTAGTTATATCCAGACTAATAATTCTGCTTTCTTTCTTATTCAGATCCTGAAGTATGTGTGTGTGCAAGCTGTGAACTTAGCCTTAGCCACCTGAGGCCATAATTACGTCTGACCGGTGTAATACTGCAAAAGGTCCACAGATATATTAGTTAGCATGCAATATATTAATATACTAAGATAACAGACTTTTAACTACCTGTGCAATGATAACTATGATATGATGTTAAATGATGTCTGAAAACTGAAAACTTATCAAATAAGAACAATGTTAGCATTTCATTTCTATGATCTTTTTAATGCTTGTAATCATCGTATCTTGAACTTCATTGGCCAATAAACTATCAATAACATTGAATTCTCCTCATGTATGAAGCAGCTTTCTATTTCAAATACATAGAGAAAAAGGAACAATAACTCAAAGAACATCACACTACTGTCAATTAATGCATTGTATTCTAGAAATCATTTAAGGGATTACTCTAGGCTATTTAATTAATCCATTAACAAGTAGTGACTTATCTGTTATAAATTGATTTCTCTCCTACACACTTAACTGATCTTGCCATTGATCTGTCATTCTGCCCCCAAATGACTTCAAATTAAGTTCTTCATTGCACGCTACTGCTTAGGACTCCTCGTATAGAATTTCAAGACCCCTAACCTAATGAAAGTGTCCTAAAGATTAACTAGACGTAAGCCTCTGGATGAAGGAATGCTAATAAACTAGGAAAAGAATATATAAGGCAAAATATTTGATCCCATATCATGCTTTCTTCCTCTGGTGACAGTGTTTTAAAAAAATTTTGCATAATAGCAGGCTTTGTCAATACTGATAGTTTTAAAATTCTATGTGCTGCATTACCTGAGGTGGCTGTAATTCCTTGCTCTACTTAAAAGAGCTTAGTAGTAAGAACATGTTGGGTGGCAAATATTGTATTCTTTCTTATGCTCTGCTGTAATCACTGAGCAGGCAAAACAATCCACCTTTATTGAATACCACACTTTTTTGTGTGTTTTTTGGTTTTTTGGTGGTTTTTGTTTGGTTGGTTGGTTGGTTGGTTTTTTAACGTCTGAGACGAGCTACCAGGACAACTGAATAGGATTTCAGTTCTGTAAAGTGCTGAATTATACCCCTGAGTTGCTGGGCACTCTCAGAAGCCATCTATTCAAAGGGAACTGATGACCTTGCATATTTTATATGGCATAGCCTGACTGGGTTTTTTGAATGGATTAATTTTCAGATTAAATGCATCTACCTGCAGGAGCTAAAGAGGTAAGAAATCTTCTTAAGTTTTGCAAGTTGAGTTTAATTTAAACTGGAAAAAAAAAATGCAGTGACACACAGTGGTTTTCACAAACTGATGCTAATCAAATAAATGTTCCCAATGCTAATTGCTAACAGACACTTATAAGACATTACTTCACTTTTCCCTTTATCCACTAGGTTGAGGAGGATTAGTTTAACAGGTTTAATTTTATTATTATTTTACTAAGTTTCATCTGTCTCTATTATTATCCCTATTTAATTTACAAAACAGTTGTCAAATTCGCCTTCATAATTATATAAATACTCTAAAACTACACATATTATCTTCATTGTTACGTAGTAAATCAGTCATTCCCAATCTTTCCAATATTACACACGCTTCACTGAAAAATAGTTAAGGATATCTATGCTCAAATAGCAGAAAAGTGATTTTAACTTGCTGGATGTGCTGCTGATCAGAAATACAACTAATGAAAACCAAATAATATACTAGTTATGCATTAACCTTGATTGATACATATAATAAGGCCCAATTTCCCAAGGTTTCAGCATGGAGCTCAGAAGCATGAACTATGAGATGTACATTCTCCTTCTTAATCATTTATACCCAACATTCATTTTCCTGGGAATAAACTGTAAGTTGGTAAACACTATTAGTTTCTCACTTTAACATTTCCATTTGAAGTTTCTACACCTCTCCTTAAAAGCTCTCCATGATTTCATTGCCTTCCTTTTTTTTCTCCTTGACATCATGCTTTCCTTAACCGTGCTCTGTTGCCACTACTTACACAGAACAGTCTCCCCCTCATATTTCCGATGACCATAGTCTCCCGCAAACAATCCCTTCCTTATCTATACATGGGTTCAAAAGGTAATTAGATAAGTACAAGGAAAAAACTCTAGGTCTAGTAAATAAAAGTGCAGCTTCAAACTCTGGCTCAGAAAAATCCTAAACTGCAGGGAAAGACTTAGAAATAATATATCACTGAATGTCTGCCTTGTTCTTATGTCCTTCCAAAATGATGTCCAGCTGCAGTCTGTCGTGAAAATAGAAAACTCTTCTAAGGGGCAAGGGGCAGAACTGACAATATAACTATTAAGAGACTTAAAAAAAGGGGACTAGAATGGGACACTGAGTGCTCAAATAACAGTCAAAGTGCTCACTGACTTCTGAAGATACTACCAAACTTTACCAGAGAAAGAATGCTGGCAAATTAGGGCTGGTGTTATGTTCTCAAAATATTTTCCATTAGTTCTTGTAAGACAGTCAAACAAGGAAGACAGTATGAATACACTTATTTTATCAAGACATTACGTACATGGCCTATGTCGTCATTCTCAGTCAGATCATAAATTCTTACAAGCAAGAACTGAACCTTCCAGGTGGGTTAAGAACATAGAAATGTTTGTCTTAATATCCAACCCTTTCTCTTTTCATGTGTTCCTTATTAAAACAGAACAATCAAGCCTTGGAAGAGGTTACCCAAAGAGGTTGTAGAATCTCTATTCTTGAAGATTATCAAGACCTGATTGGACTTAAGACCTGGGCAATCTAGTCTGAATTGACTGTGTTTTGACCAGGAGTTTGGATTAGATGACCTTCTGAGGTCCCTTCCAATCTGAATTATCCTACGATCGTATGAAATAGGTACTTCGCAGAAAAGCTATCTTGAGTGCCTTTATTTTCTCTTTTCAAGATTTGTAACTTAATCTTAAAAAAAAAAAACAACCAAAACATCAGCCCAACCAGTATCACTAGTCATCATTTGCATTATTATATTGCCAAGGAGATAAGTCACAGGTATGTCTTATTCTTTACATTTATAGACAATTTCAAATATATTAATTGTAAATTATTAATGTAAATTAATAATGTACATTATAAATGCAAATAATTTCTGAGAAAAAAGCAAGCTCTGACATTAAATTATTTTTGAGACCACAAGTGAAGAAGTTATAAATCCCTTGGCTCTGATGCCATGCGTATATGCTGAAAAACGTTTTAAATCCAAAAGACTAGCAAAAACCAATCCATAGTTACCCTCTTTAGTTGAATAAAGCATTATAAATCTAAACCAGCAAACTCAAAATCCAATTATTATGGGGTACATCAGAAGACTCTTCAGACTTTCAGACTTGAAATACTTTTAGCCCTTCTTTCAAAGGTTAAGTTAAAAGAAAAGAAAAAAGGAAAGTGAAAAAAAAAATTTCTGACTTCGCCACTTATTTTAGGGTTGAAAACCAAAGACAATAAATTAAGTAATGGTGAAAAGAAAAAAAGCATGTCCGGAACAGAGCAACAAAGAAACAAAATCATCCTGTTAATACTGTCCTGGTTTTGGCTGGGATAGAGTTAATTTTCTCCCTAGCAGCTTGTATAGTGCTATGTTTTGGATTTAGTATGGGAAGAATGTTGATAACACACTGATGTTTTAGTTGTTGCTAAGTAGTGCTTACTCTAGTCAAGGACTTTTCAGCTTCCCGTGCTCTGCCAGGTGCACAAGTGGGGGTGAGCACAGCCAGGACAGCTGACGCAACTGGCCAATGGGGTATTCCATACCATATGACGTCATGCTCAGCATATAAGGCTGGGGGAAGAAGAAGGAAGGGAGGGACGTTTGGAGTGATGGTGTTTGTCTTCCCAAGTAACCGTTACGCATGATGGAGCCCTGCTTTCCTGGGGATAGCTGAACACCTGCCTGCTGATGGGAAGTACTGAATGAATTCCTTGTTTTGCTTTGCTTGTGTGCACAGCTTTTGCTTTACCTATTAAACTATCTTTATCTCAACCCACGAGTTTTCTCACTTTCACTCTCCCAATTCTCTCCCCCATCCCACCGGGGGGGAGTGAATGAGTGGCTGTGTGGTGCTTAGTTGCTGGCTGGGGTTAAACCACGACAGTCCTTTTTGGCGCCCAACGTGGGGCTCGAAGGGTTTGAGATAACGATAGGTTTGATTGCAATGTGCTAGTCCCCCCCTTCCTTCTTCTTCCCCCAGCCTTATATGCTGAGCATGATGTCATATGGTATGGAATACCCCATTGGCCAGTTGGGTTAGCTGTCCTGGCTATGCTCCCTCCCAGCTTCTTGTGCACCTGGCAGAGCATGGGAAGCTGAAAAGTCCTTGAATAGTAAACACCACTTAGCAATACCAAACCATCAGTGTATTATCAACATTATTCTCATATTAATCCAAAACATTGCACTATACTAACTACTAGGAAGAAAATTAACTCTATCCCAACCGAAACCAGGACAAACACCATGTTACCCTGGAGTAAAACATTCATTAAGAAAAACAAGAACAGATAAAGGTACTAATGCTTTTTTAGCTGATATACTCTATTGAAATGGAGGATGGAAATCTCTGTTATAATGCAATGTCCAATTCTGCAGGTCAGGAATCTTATTAAACTGCCCTAGTGGTCATTCATTTTCCCCCCCTCACACCAAAGCTCCAGACTTTGGATACAAAACTCTTTCCGGAACTCTGCAAATTAGAGAACATCTCTCCAAATTGCTCTAAAGGGATTTTAAGTATTTTTTATTAATACACAGAATATTTATCAAAAAAAATGACTACTATAACTTAGAAGAATACTGTGAGTATCCATCAGGCAATGTAATTTTCTGAATTTTTATCATATGAATTATTTTAATTTGTAAATATAAAGACAAAATGAGCAACAGGTAATATTTTTGGAGAGAACTGCAACATGCTGGAATCTTTAAAAAAAGAGACCAAAGTGGCTTTAAAAGTCTTAATATCACATTTAAGAGGACAACTACAATAATGTTCAAACATCTGTTTGCCAAAAATTCTGATGACAGAATGAAACTTTGTCAGCCCTACGACACGATTTGGCCAGTATCTCCTTAGAGCACATTTTAGCCATGCTTAACAATCTACCTTGAATTGCAAGGAATTAAACAATCTACAAAGATGAGCAGGGGAATATTCTAAGCAAAAGCCTCCTAAGCCACTGCATCAACAAATACTGTTACAGTAGAAAGATTTCCCAAACCTCTTCCAAAACCTTTATCAATTCCCATAAGTAGCCCATCAGTCTTCTACTGCCCATACTGAAACCGATGACCTGAATTTCTGTCACCTGTATCAGAGAGCAACAGTAAAACTAACCACTTTCATTGACAGTGTTGTCAAAGAGCTATAGGCCAAGACAAATACTCAGAATAAACCTTTTATTGGAAGTTCTCATATAAAAAACTTTTCAACACTTTGTTTCAATTTTGTGAGTAGTTATGGTTCATTTTCAAGTTACTTCTTTGGCCCAAGGCAATTAAACTACTTCCAAGTAGAATAATATGAGAACATAAGAATTTAAAAAATCTAGAATGAAAATCATCTATCAATGCACATAGAATACACTCCAAAAAGATACACTGGTATTTACAATAACCACAAAACTAAATTAATATTTTACAAATGTAGTTCTAACTGTTCAGTATAGCTCAGAACTCTTAAAATCTCTTTTCCCCCTTTTTTTAACTCTTAAATCTATGCTGCATTACTTTCTATACATAATATTGAGGCTGTCAGAAATTATATCCCAGCATTAAACCCTGTGGTATGTATTCTTGTTTTTAGTAAGTTAGTCAGAAAAGATAGGCAAGTGTGCTATAAATTAAAGTCTTTCGTATCTGAAACAATCTGAACAACTATCAATTCAATGCCTGTTAGATAAAGTATCCACACTATAAAAGCAACCACACATTCAGGTCAAATGGTACACTCAGAGCTGTAGTTTTCTCAAGAAAGCTCTACAGGTGCAACTCAGGTATACAAAGGAGTTGAAATTGTTAGCACCAGCTGAGACAACAACTGCTGAAGCAGAGAAGTAAATCCCCACAGAAGTAGCAAGAGAGAAACAGAGAATCATAAAATAAAAGACTAGAAAAGGGGGATCCAGGGAGAACAGGGTCATCAAATATGCTAGAAATTAATAAGGAGAGACAGAAAATGTGTCTAAGAGGAAGACTGAAAAGTCATCGGTCAATCGAAAATACTGTGATGGGAAGGAGGAGAGAGATACTAGAAAACATTCAAGAAACAGGGAGGGGGGGAAAGGAGAAAGTAAGCAAGCGTTAAAACATACCAAAAGAAAGCAAAAGTAAGGCACAACAAAAGGATGAAGAACTGCTTAACAAAGGTCAGAGGGAATATGCTGACACAAAAAGTAAAGCAAGAAACATACCATCTACTGATGTCTAAGGTCATTAAGAACTACAGTTAGATAGCTTTAAACATTTCTCTGCTTATTCTGAATACGGGTAGAAGGCTGTCCCAGAAGAAGTTCTTGTCTGCTGCTTCTGTCCTACAGTACAATCAATGAAAATCAATTGGCTGATGATTGCTTTGCATCCAATTAAATTATGGAGGACTACAAGGCTCAAAAGGTTGGAAATGAGACCCCTAGGTCACTGCTACAAACACAATGCAAGTTAATAATGACTAAGAGTTGTTACTGTTGTGTTAGTAAAAAAAACTGATTTTAAGCTCTACTAAAACACACCTTTACCGCTTTATAACCTCAGAACTTCGTTTTGCCAACCCCTGAACAAAGCTGGATGAAGCTCCCAATACTTCTCATGTGACCTTTGTGTTGCCTGTGATTACAACCTACATAATTCCTTTTCAAGAATACTGTTCTTATCCATTCAATATCCATTTAATATCCATCCAATTACAACCCAGTCAGGTTACTTTTGAAACCAATTTCAAAAATTAAAGTCTATAAATAAGATGTAAAGTATATATCAAGATCCCAAAATTATGTATAGTATTTCTTCTTTTAAGAAGGATCATAAATACTCAAAAATACAGAAATTTTGAGAATTTTCTTTGATTCTCACAAAAAAACAACAGATATGGGGGCCTGGAAGTTGAG